>NW_006400249.1:123660-126564 GCF_000299155.1 Elephantulus edwardii | reverse complement strand
CCATAGGTAGATGAGTTGCTTTCTGGCTTCTCAATTGTATTCCATTTATCATGTATATGTCCCGATATGTCGGGAGAATTCCACCAAAAGGAGGCACCAGGTTGAAATGAAGCTGCGGAGAGGCTAATTGCTGATGACAAATAGCAAGTTTAATATTCTGGCAAGGGTATATATACACGTCTTAGGACCGTGCCTGCAGGGGTAATTGCATTATCTCTTCTGTGTCGTAGATGTTGACTGGTAGATCAAACATTCCCAGACCTCAACCCAAAACAAAGACATCTTCCGGGATATCTTATAATATATTTTAAAAGACAAAACGGTATCACATTAATAAGATTCACATTCCTAAGATTCAGAAAACTTCGGTCACTCCCTATTCATTAGCATACTGCTTCCTGGAGTTGTTTTCTGCAGAACAGATGGTCAAGCCAAGATAGGTGGTCCTGCTGTTTTTACAAGGCGTTGCTGATCCTGCTTTGCAGGTTAGCCAGCTCCTGACAAGTACCATGCTGTCTTGACCACCAAGGTTGTGTTGTAGGATTTGAGATCAGGGAGTATAATGCCACCTATCTTGTTTCTTTTTCAGAAGTGCTTTACTTATTCAGTGCCTCTTTCCATTTCAGATAAAATTGGAAATTGCCTTTTCCATCTCATTAAAGTTTGGAATTGGTTTCCGTATTGGGATAAGAGACTCATATGTAAAATGTATAGAATACTCGAATACCTTAGGCACAGGATATGACTAGACAATTCACCAAAGAAGACAGTCAGATGGCAAACAAACACGTGAAGAAATGTTCAAAATCCCTAGCTAACAGAGAGATGCAAGTCAAAACAACTATGAGATTATCATCTCACCCCAGCAACAATATGCAAGTTCAACAGGACAACAAACAGCAAATGCTGGTGAGGTTGTGGAGAGATTGGAACTTTTGTCATTGCTGGTGGGAGCGTTAAGTGGTACAACCACTATGGAAGGTGTTGTGGTGCTTTCTCCAAAAGTTGTAAATAGAAATACCATTTGAGTTAGTAATTCTACTACTGCGAATATATCCTAAAGAAATTAAAGCCACGATTCAAATAGATACATACACACCCCTGTTTATTGCTGTATTTGTCACAGTTACGAAGAGATGGAAACAATTCCAGTGCCTATCAAGAAATGAATGGATTGAAAAATGATATGTTCGTAAAATGGAATATTACCCAGCATTGAAAAACAACAAACTCGTAAAACATTACAGTATGTAGGTGAACCTAGAGGGCATTATGGTGAGTGAGATATCTCAGTCACAAAAGGACAAACTTTGTATAATAGCACTGTCATAAAATAGGACAGACATGGGGGGGCTAAGGGAAGAATAGGAAAAAGAGTGAATATATAATGAAAACTGCAATAGAGCAGATGAGGGGAAGAACTATCTGAAAAGATATATCATTAGTTAGTTATTATATGTCTGACAATAATGTGGAACAAGGGGTGCACTGCCAGGAGGACTGAGGGTATAAGGAAGGAAGAGAGTGGAAATTCAGATCAATGAATGAATTTTAAAAAAAGAGACATGAAATATAAAAAAGTTTTAATGGGGGAAAAAAGTGAGTGGCTTGAGGAAGACCATATCCAATCTTGACTAATTCCACAAAGGAGAGCAGTCCACATCCACAACCACAACCACAACCACTACACCAAACCAATTTTCAAGAGGTCAGTCATGCCCCCCCACTCCTACACTTATTTCTAGCAATTCCAACACCAACTGTCCAGCCCCACCCCAGACCTCTCACCCCGTCAGATGGGCGCACAGAACTCAGCCACCATACTTAGACTTACTGAGTTTACCATCAAAGTTAACCAGTTGAGATTCAGGTCGGCAATTCCTCCAGCAGGACAGTTTATCAGGTATGCACACAGACCATTTAACCTTCAGCCTCGTGGCTTTAGGTCAGTGTTATAAAGCTCTCTCAGACCTGCCAATTATGGAATCCCCCTAAACTTCCTGTAAGGTTGAATAAAGTCCACTAGGTCTGGCTCTGTGGAAGTGTTTCCAGGTAAGCTCTGACAGTGTCACAAAGCTTTCTTAATCCTACCCACACCTGACACCCTGCCAAGTCCCCCTCAAGCTTGGACAAAGACCTTTGGTTTGGTGGAGAAGCTCTCTGGCATCCTCCCTTCCTCATTCTCCCTGTCCCATCCTCCCTCTCGCATCTTCCCTATCCCACGCATGGTTTTGGTTTCTCTGCTTTTGCTCTTCTCCTGTCTAGATCTCAGTCTGACGTGCACAGGACTCTCTGGTCCTAAAGGACACATGCCACATATTCTGTTTCTTCATCTTTGCTGGTTGTAGGATTCCATTTCCTGCTGTTAAACTTGCTCGATGTAAACCTGGTAGGATGATGGTAAAAATGCCACCAGAAGCCACTTATCCACCTGGTTTGGATCTTCCCACCCAGCCAGTGGTGGAAATCAAAGTTTATGGACAAAAAAAGCCATTTTGAAATGTTAACCTTTGTCATAGGACCCACTCTGCCCCCAGTTTCTGTAGCCATTAGGCAAACAGCTGTCACGTACCTTAAAATGGCATGTAACTTTTTTCTGCCCACAGGTTAGTGAGAGATCTGTGCCTCCATCCCCTCGCCCATCTCCGCCATACCAGCTCCCTGGACTGGGCAGAGCTCTGCAAAGAGTTCTGCCCACCTCCCTTGGACTGGAGAATGCCAAACTATGCCTTTCACTGCCATATTTGTCCCTTTCTGTCCACAGGTTAGAGAGAGATCTGCACCTCCATTCCCTCTTTGCTGCCCTGCAGAGAGTTCTGTGCACCCTCCTTGGACTGTGGAACACTCAACCCCACCTTCTGCCACCATACTGGTCCTCTTCTGCCCACAGGCTAGGGCTCTTGG
>NW_006400249.1:113595-123369 GCF_000299155.1 Elephantulus edwardii | reverse complement strand
GAAGGAAGGAAGGAAGGAAGGAAGGAAGGAAAGAGAGATAGAGGGAGCAAGCAGACAGGGAGGGAGGGAGGGAGAGAGGGAAGGAGGGAGGGAAGGAAGATCACCAATATCCAAAATCCTGTCAAGACATCACCTGCAACTAGTACAAAAATAAAGGACCTGGTGCTGAACTGTCTCACAGCATAGAGAAGAGAGGTACATTGGCCTTGAACAATGCTGTCTAGCTACATCTCATAGGATTTCTTAAGGTCCAGCAAAAGAGGTCGGGTGGAACAGTGGTTTCTGGAGGGCAATTGTCATCCCTCATCAAGAAAACAAGAGGTGAGCACCAATATACAGGTCTTCACATAACATTGCTATACCCCAAGACATTATATATTTAAAATAATATTTACTAAGAAGAGACTTGCATAATGTCAAGAAAGCAGTAGTCTGCATCAGTCATCATGAAAAAACAAAATAACACTTCTCTTAAAAAAGCAGACCGGATGGCTAACCCAGATAGAGAAAATGAGAAGAAATATGTTGATGTGAAATTAGTTTAACAGCTATAGAAGATGCAAATGATTGAAGAAACAATGGAAGCCATTAAGAGAGCAAATATCTCACAGCGATCAGTCCTAAGGAAATACAATGATGAGGAGAAACTTGAACAGCTACAGAAGAAAATGCAAAAGATGAAAGAATTGCTAGTGTAAAGTGATACAAGAACTTTAAAAGATCATCACAACGCACACCTATGTTTATTGCTGCATTGTTCACAATAGCGAAGAGATGGAAGCAACCCAAGTGCTCATCAAAAAACGAATGGATAGAGAAGTTGTGGTATATTCACACACTGGAATACTACACAGCACTGAAACACAAGGAACTCATGAATTATTATACAAAACGGGTGACCATGGAGGGCGTTATGCTGAGTGAACTATCTCAGTCACAAAATGACAAATATTGCATAATGCCACTGTTATAAAACAGGACTGACATGGGGGTTGGAGGTAAATTAAGAAAGGAGTAGATTAATAATGAACACTGCATTGAAACAGAGAAGCGAAAGAACTGTTTAAAAGGAATATATGATTAGATATTATTTGCATGACAATAGCCCAGAATAAGAGGTGCATAGCAAAGTATACTGGGGAGTGGGGGTGGAGGGAGGGCAGGGGAAGAAATTATGCAACAGTGAAATAATTTTATGAAGAGAAAAGCAAACTGGGGGGAATAGGGAGGAAAATGTGAAAGAATGAATGAATGAATAGAAATCCAAGTTTTCTGTAAACTTTCACTAAAATATCAATAAAAATTAATATTTTTATTTAAAAAAATCATCACAGACAGAAAGGGTACAGCCAATACAGTACTAGAAATAACAGAAAAGCATGAAAATGCAATCCAGGATCTTAAGAGTAAATTGGCAAAAAGGCCAAACATGCTGGTGGAACTAAAAAGAACTGAAGAGATGGAACAGAGAGTCAGTGAGCTGGAATACAAGAGCCTCGTTGAAAACATACTAGAAGAAAAATAAGAGATGAGATGTGAGGAAAATATTCGAATCATGTGGGATGACATCAAAAGGAACAATATTGTATGATAGGAGTTCCAGAGCAAGGGAGTGACTGGGAAGGCACTCAGAAAATTGTCGAAGAAGTACTACAAGAAAACTACACAGGTATTATGAAGAATGGAGAAATCCATATTCAAGAAGCACAGCAAACACCAAATAGACTAGACCCAAAAAGGAAAAACCTCAGTACATATATATCATACTCAAATTTTCCAAATTAAAAGATAAGAATAGAATACTAAAAGCAGCAAGAGAAAAATAGTCACCCACAGAGGGGAAACAATTAGATAAAGTTCTAATTTCTCAGCAGAAACCATGTGAGCTAGAAGACAATGGGATGGCATACACAGAAATTTGAAAGAAAACAGTTGCCAGCCAAAGATACTATACCCAGCAAAGATCTCCATGAAATATGAAGGAGAAATTAGATTCTTTGCAGAAAAGAAGTAACTTAAGGAATTTGTGGAAACAAGACAAAAACGACAAGAAATTTTAAATGCAATTCTTTACACAGAGAAGTCAAAGGAAAATAAGTGGGTCATAGTAAACAGAAAAAGATACACAGAAAAATGGCAACAGTAAAACCTGGCCTGAGAAGGATCACATTTAATGTGAATGGACTAAATGCACCTATTAAGAGAAAAATAATAACAGAATGGATAAAAAACCAAAGCCCATCAATATGTTGCCTACAAGAGACACATCTTAAAGAAGAAGAAAAAGACAAACTCAAAATCAAAGGCTGGAAAAAGCCTATCAAGCAAATGTTGTTGTTATGTGCCGTCGAGTCGCTTGTGACTCATAGTGACCCTATGTACAACAGTCCTAAACTCCACTCTGTCCTGTGCCAATCGCACTGTCTCTGACACTCCCATCTCAATTATCCCAGTCACTGAATCAATCCAACTCATAGAGGGCCTTCCTCTCCTGCGCTGTCCCTCCACCCTCCCAAGCATGATGTCCCTCTCCAGGGACCGGTCCCTCCTCACAACATGTTCAAAGTAAGTTAGACGGAGCCTCAGAATCCTTGCCTCCAAGGAGCCACCCGGTTTAACTCTTTCCAGGACAAGGAAGAGTGGCAATAATAATGTCTGATAAAATGGACTTTAGAATGAAAGCCACTATAAAAGATAAGGAAGGGCATTACATACTGATTAAAGGCACATAAAAAATCACCTTGATAGAGTGGATTCATAAGAGGTATGCAATGATGATTCCATGTAAGAAAGATAATCAATGTAATTCACTATATTAACAAAGCAAATAACAAGAACCATATGATCTTAGCAATTGATGCAGAAAAGGCATTTGACAAAATCCAGCACGCCTTCCTGATAGAGATACTCAGCAAAATTGCAATAGAAGGGTATTTCCTCAACATAGAGAAAAGTATTTATGCAAAAGCAAGAGCCAACATCATTCTCAGTGGAGAATGACCGAAAGCATTTTCCTTGCGAACAGATACCATGCAAGGATGCCCACTATGACCACTTCTCTTCAATATTTTATTGGAAGCACTGGTCAGGACAGTATATGACAAGTTGTTGTTGTTAAGTGCTATAGATTTGTAGATGACCCATAGTGACCCTATAAACTAAAGTCTTGCACACAAAATTTTCATCTTTTCTCCATTTTCATAGAGTTTCCAGAGGCAAGGTTTTTGGAAGTGGATGCCTCTCCTGCTTCCAAGGAAATAAAAGGCATGCAGATTAAACAAAAGTTTAAACTATTTCTATTTTCCGATGATATGATATGATAGTGTACTCAGAGAACAACGGGGACTCAACAAAAAGCTATTATAAGATCAATATCCAAAAATCAGTGGAATTCCTTGAAAGTAACAAAAAGAACTCAAAAAAGAAAACCAATAAAGCAAAACCATTTACAATTGCCAACCACAAATTGAGATACTTGCAGGTGAACCTAACTAGAGACACAAAAGACCTTTACAAAGAAAACTACAGAGCATTTCTATGAGATACAATAAAAGACATAAATGGAAAAGTGTCCCCTGTTACTGGATATTGTTGTTGTTGTCATTATGTGTTGTTGAGTTGCCTGCAACTCATAGTGACCCTGTGTATAACAGCCCTATACCCTGCTCTATCTTGTGTCAATCTTATTGTCTCTGACACACCTAACTCCATTACACTGAATCAATCCATCTCATTAAGGGTCTTCTTCTCTTGCTCTGTCCTTCCACCCTCCCAATCATGACCTCCCTCCCCAAGGACTGGTCCCGCCTTGCAACATGCCCCAAGTATGTTAGACGAAGTTTCAGAATCCTTGACTCCAAGAAGCAGCCTGGTTTCACCCTCTCTAGGTCGAACCTGTTTGTTTTCCTAGCAGTCCATGGTACATTCAATACTCTTCTCCAGCACCACAGCTCAAAGGCATGAATTCTCCTTCTATCATCCCTAGTCATAGTCCAGCTTTTTAATGCATAGAAGTAATTACAAAGACCATGACCTGGATAGGAAGACTAAATATTGTGAAAATGACAGTCCTACCAAAAGCAATTGACATGTTCAACACAATCACAATACAGATTAGCTTTTTAAGGAGATCGAAGAGAAATTGTCAAGTTTATCTGGAGAGGAAGGAGATCCCAAATAAGCAAAGCACTTTTGAAAAACAACAATGAAGTCGGAGGCATAGCACTCTCTGACCTCAAAACCTACTATACGGTAGTAGTAACCAAAACAGTATGACACAGGTACAATGACCAATGGAACAGAATTGAAAACCCAGAAATGGATCCAGCTATCTATGGTCAACTGATATTCAACACGGAAATAAAACCTATCAAATGGGGAAATGACAACCTCTTCAACAAATGGTGCTGGAAAAACTGGACTCCTACCTGCAGAAACCTGAAACAGGATCCATATCTCACACTATACATAAAAATCAACTGAAGGTAGATCAGATACCTCAGCTTGTTGTGTGTACCACAGAGTTGGAACCAACCCATAGGGATCCTCCAGTGGATTTTCAGAGGCAGTTAATCACATGGGAGGAGATTGCCCATCCTTCTCCCATGGAGCAAGTGGTGTTGAGCTGCGTGCCTTTGGGATTGCAGTGCAAAGCCCAAAACCATATAGTTCATCAGAGACAAACTGTGATCAAGCTTAGACAGCCTAGTCTATGATACAAAGAGACTGCCAAATACAGCCAGAAATGCACAATCTGGAGAGGATAAAATTGATGAATGGGACCATCTAAAGATTGTGCACATAAAAAACTTTTTACAACACAGTGAGAAGAAAACCTACTGATTGAGAAAAAGGAAAAAACAAAAACATTTGACAACACTCTTTCAGACAAGGGTCTCATATCAAAAGTCTATAGAAACCTACAGGGCTTCTACAAGAAAAAGACTGATGATCACACAATTACAAAATGGTCAAAAGGCATGGAAAGAAATTTCACAGAGGAAGATATTCGAATGGCCAACAGACAAGTGAAGAAATATTCAAAATCACTGGCAAAAAAGAAATGCAAATCAAAACTACAATGAGATACCATCTCACTCTAGTAGCAGTGGTAAAATTTAACAGGACAGCAAGAAATAAATGTTGGAGAGATAGGAACACTTACACATTGTTAGTGGGATTGTAAAATGGTACAGCCACTGTAGAAGGCAATTTGGCATTCTTCAGACAGCTAAACATAGAAATTCCATATGATCTAGCCAGTGCGCCTGATACAGGCCATGGTCTTTGCAATCACTTGTTATGCATCAGAGAGCTGGACAATGACTAGGGAGGACAGAAGGAGAATTGACGCCTTTGAGCTGTGGTGCTGGAGAAGAGTATTGAATGTACCATGGACTGCCAAGAAAACAAGCAGATTCATCCTAGAGAGGGTTAAACCAGGCTGCTCCTTGGAGGCAAGGATTCTGGGGCTTCGTCTGACATACTTTGGACATGTTGTAAGGAGAGACAGGTCTTTGGAGAGGGACATCATGCTGGGTAGAGTAGAGGGACAGCACAGGAGGGGAAGACCCTCTATGAGGTGGATTGATTCAGTGACTGGGGTTAATCGGGATGGGTGTGTCAGAGGCAATGCGATTGGCACAGGATAGAGCAGGGTTTAGGGCTGTTGTACATAGGGTCGCTATGAGTCGCAAACGACTCGATGGCACATAACAACAACAACAAATGAGAACTGAGACACAAACAGTGACTTGTACACCAATGTTATAGCAGCATTATTCACCATAGCCAGAACATGGAAACAGCCCAAATTCCCAACCACAATGGAATGGATTGAGAAATTATGGTACATTCACACAGTGAATACTATGCAGCACACAAGAGCAATGATTTGTAAGGAAACTAGAATAAAATACAAAGTTTTTAAAAACAAAACAAAACTGCATTTAAGAATTCCCAAGGACCAGCTAAGATAGATTGAACCTTTATCCCACCTAGCAAAGCTGAGGTTGATGATGAATACTATTGTATTCTTATGAGAGTAGAGCTCCCAGACTGAGATAAACTAGGACGCAGGATTGCCCATCCAGTTCTTAAATAACAGGCTTCTGAAAATCTTATGAACAGTAGAGAAACAAGTACAGTCATGGTAGTAGTGGTAGAATCCATAATGGAAATCAGTTGAAATGAGGAAAAATAATGGTAAACATTTAATAATTGGAACATGGGATGTAGCTTGAATGTCAGAAAACCAGAAATTGTGAAAAAATGGGATGGAATGCATGAACATTGATAATATAGGAATTAGTGAGATGAGATGAACAAGCTTTGGCTGCTTTGAACCAGATAACCATATAGTGTACTATGCTGGGAATGAAAACTGAAAGAACAATGGTGTAACATTCACAGTCAGAATGTTAATTTCAAGTCCTAGCCAGAAAGACAGTGTTTTGACTGATACAATAATGGCTATTACCCAACTATATGTTCTGTATCTACAGCCAAAGAAAAAGAAGTTGAAAATTTTTACCAAAAGGTTCAGTATGAGATTGATCAAACATGCAACTAAGATGCCTTGATGATAACTGGTGAGTGAAATGCAAATGCTGGAATCAATAAAGAAGGAGTTGTTGTTGTTTTTAGGTGTCATTGAGTTGAGTACAACTCATAGACACCCTATAAACAAAAGATCTGAACCCTGCTCT
Organism: Elephantulus edwardii; assembly: GCF_000299155.1. Lineage (NCBI taxonomy): Eukaryota > Metazoa > Chordata > Mammalia > Macroscelidea > Macroscelididae > Elephantulus > Elephantulus edwardii. The sequence continues at coordinate 116,662 of NW_006400249.1, read as the reverse complement.
ATCCGGTGCCATTCTCAAACTTCCTGACACACAAGAGCCAACTGCAGCTGTCCCGTGTCAATTCACCTAGTTAAGGGTCTTCCACTCTTTCACTGACCTTCCACCCTTCCCAGCATCATGTCTTCTTCAAGGAATAGCCCCTCTTAGCAACATACCCAAAGTATGTGAAATGAAGCCTCATCATTCCTGCCTCCATAGTGAACTCCAGCTGTTCTCTTGGCTGACTATGGGATGTTTGGTGCTCTTCTCCAACACCACAGCTCAAAGGCACCAATTTTTTTCCTGTCATCCTCATTCATTGTCCATGGGTCAGATGCATAGCAAGTAATTGGAAAGACCATGGCCTGAATCAGACACACTTCAGTCCTCAAACTGACATATTACTCCTCAATAATTCGGAGAGATCCCTACCTGCAGACTTTCCCAGTGCAATGTTTCTTCTTATTCCTGACTGCTGGTCACAAGGGTGTTAATTGTGGATCCAAGCAAGATGAAGCTATTCACAGATTCAATCTCCTCTCCATCCATCATGACACTACCTATCAGTCCAGTGGTAAGAATCTCTTTGTTTTCTTAATATTGAGATACAATCCACACTGAAGGCTGCATTCCTTGATCTTCTGCAACAAGTGCTTCAAGCCCTCCTCAATTTCAGCTAGCAATGTTACACCATGTGTATAACAGAGCTTATTGAGGAGTCTCCCTCTAATTCTGATGCCACGCTCCTCATAGGGTTCAGCTTCTCAGATAATTTCTTGAGCAAAGGACAGCTTGGGAGGACAAGCAAAGTATTATAATTGAATGTGCAGAGAGCTGGAATAGGAGATTAAAAAGGGAAAAATTATTTGCATTTCTCAAGCTTAAAGAGTTGAAAAACAAATTTAAGACTCATACTGAAATATTGAAAGATGCTATTGTAAATACATTAAAGGATTCAGAAAGCATCAAAAGATGATGAAAGGGCCATCCAGTGACTCCTGGGAAAGAGGGCCTGCAGTGTTAGTGAGGGGGAGGGTGACTGGCAGCAAAAGTGAGAGTTTGCTGGAGATGGAAGCTCCATAGAGGAGCTGTTGGTGAATTAGTGTGAAATTAGTGTGACTGTGAGAAAGACCTGGCAGCTGCGATTCAGCCACCTCGTAGGCTATGGTGCCAAGTACTACTCTTACCTGATGTCCAGAGCTGTGGCTTCCATGGTTTGGAAAGAATGTTTCCTGCAGGATCCTTTTAACAGGGCATGGGTGAGTGCTATCGCCGAGAGATGCTGGCACATGGAGGCGGCAAGGAGCCTATGCTCATGATTCAAGGTATGCTCCAGAAGTGCCCTCCCATCGATGACTTCGTAGGTGCCCTTGTGTCCGACTTGGACCTGGACTTTGAGACGTTCTTCACGGATTCTGAGTAATGGACGCGCCCTGCATATCAGCAGTCAGGATCATGGCCACGTCAGTGCTGCAGCTGTGGAAACTTGTTCCCATGTTCACTTCTGTAATAACTTCTGAAAACCCTTAAACTGAGAAACCTTCAAATAAATAATTTGTTTTAATTTAAAAAGAAAAGATGATGGAAGGAATACAGAGAGTCATTGTACCAGAAATAATTGATTGACACTGAAAAAATTTCAGGAAGTACCATATGAATAGGAGTCAATGGTAATGGAGGAGGAAGTAGAAGCTGCATTGAAGGCACCAGCAAAAATTAAGGCCACAGGAATTGTTGGGATACAAATTAACTTATTTCAATTAACATTTGAAGCTCTGGTTGCACTCATCACTCTATACCAGGGAATTTGGAAGATAGCTATCTGGCAAATAGATTGGGAGCGGTCCACATTTTGTTCCCATTCCCAAAATGGTGATCCAACAGAATGCGGAAACTATTCAACAGTATCATTAATATCACATGCAAGCAAAATACTTCTGAAGGTCATTAAAAAAGTGCTAGGACAGTACATAGATAGAGAACTTCCAGAAGTTCAAGCAGGATTTAGAAGAGACCATGGCACCAGGGTTATCATTGCTGATGTCAGATACACCCTGGCTAAAAGTAAAGAATACCACAAGAATGTCTATTTATGCTTTGTTGCCTATGCAAAGGTATTTGACTGTGAGGATCATAACAAGTGATGATTAACATTAAAAAGAATGGGAATCCCCGAGCACTTAATTGTGCTCATGCAAAACCTATACCTATACCAGGAGGCTTTTGTGCAAACAGAGCAAGGCAACACCACATGGTTTAAAGTTAGGAAGACAGTGTGTCAGGGTTGTATTTTCGTTCCATACCTATTCAATCTGTATGCTGAGGCAATTATTTGAGAAGCTAGTCTATGAAGACCAATGTGGCATCAAGAGCAGAGAGAATCTTATCAATAACGTGTTATGCAGATGGCACAACCTGTTTGCTGAAAGTGAGATGAAGCACTTGTTGCAGAAGATTAAAGAACACAGACTTCACTATTGCATCTCAATATCAAGAAGATAACAATTCTTACTACTGGACCTATAGGCTACATCAAGATGGATGGAGAAGAGAGTGAAACTGTCAACAACTGCATCTTACTTGGATCTGCAATTAATGCCTTTGTTACCAGCAGTCAGTAAATCAGGAAATGTATTGTACTGAGAGAAAGTCTGCAGTCAGGGTCCTTACTAAATTATCGAGGAGTTATTAAGTCAGTTTGAGGAGTAAGATGTGTCTGAGTCAGGCCATTGTCTTTCTGATCTCTTGCTTTACATCTGAGAGCTCGACAATGAATAAGGGTGACAGAAGAATTGATGCCTTTGAGCTTTGGTGTTGGAGAACAGTGCTGAATATTCCACGGACTGCCAAAAGAACAAACAAAGAACTTTATATTGGAAAGGGTACAGTTGGAGCATACTCTTGCATGTGAAATCATTGACTTCACAAGCAAGCAAGATTCTACTGAAGATTATCCAAAAAAGACTGGAACAGCACATGAGTAGAGAATTGCCAGAAGTCCAGGCTGGGTTTAGAAGGGGTCGTGGTACTAGGGATATTGTAGCTGATGTTAGATGGATCTTAGCTGAAAGCAGGGAATACCAAAAGA
>NW_006400249.1:111479-112742 GCF_000299155.1 Elephantulus edwardii | reverse complement strand
ACATACTTTGGACATGTTGTAAGGAGGGACAGGTCCTTGGAGAGGGACATTATGCTTGGGAAGGTGGAGGGACAGCACAGGAGGGAAAGATCCTCTATGAGGTGGATTGCTACAGTGACTGGGGTAATCGGGATGGGTGTGTCAGAGGCAGTGTGATTGGCACAGGATAGAGCAGGGTTTAGGGCTGTTGTACATAGGGCCACTATGAGTTGCAAGCGACTCGACGGCACGTAACAACAACAGTCAGAGTGCTCCTTGAAGGCAAGGTTGATGAGACTTCACCTCATACACCTCAGGTATGATGCTAGGAGGGGTTATTCCTTGAAGAGGGACACTATTGTCTAGTACTTGTGATAGATGAGTAGTGTTGTATCTCTGGGTAGGGACCGAAGAAGAAGAACTTGCCAGACTGCTGTTACTGTCTGCAATCTGGACTGGCCTAGTTCTGAAGCTAATGTGTTTTCCAAGGTGGAAAGGACAAATGGATGGAAAGAGAAATAACAGTTCAAGATAAAGGAATAAATAAATGGATTATACATAGGGAAATTTTAATATCAAATGTGCATCTCTTCCAGTCAGTTGGCAAGCTAGTCGTCCACTAGATATCTTGGCACAAGCTGGTGAGCATATCCAGTGTAGCAATTCCTGGGGTCTTAGTTCTCATGGGGACGTGTGTGTAGCCCTGAGATTCTATAGAGAGAAATGTTCCTGGGAAGCTCAGTCTTTGATTGTTTGGGACCTGACCTAGGTATTCTTCATCTAACCTGACCTAGGTATTCTGACTCCTGCCAGCCAACAACCAGCAGCCTTAGCCTGAAGGCATCCAGCCCATCGTTCACCAGCATGTGCCACCTGTGCACTGGTCTACTCCATCAACAACCACATCAGCCATTTCCCTGATAGTTTCTGAGTTTCTGTGAGACCTTTCAGCTAATTGTACAATGCCGAAAACAGATGGGAGTGGGAAGCAGAAGGGTAGAATGATCATTTATGTCAGTGGTGATGGAGTAGAACAGTAGTTTGGACATTTGGAACATTTTAAACATCTGCCTTATATGAGAGAGATGAGAGATGCCGGGGGCTGATTGTGGAACAGACCACCAATTACTCATATGCAAATTCAAGCTGAAGCTGAGGAAACTTAAACCAAATCCACAGGAGCCAAAATATGACTTTGATTTCATCCCACCTGAATTTAAGAATCATCTCAGGAACAGGTATGAGGCCTTGAACACTAACGAGCGAAGACCAGATGAGTTGTGG
>NW_006400249.1:95250-109539 GCF_000299155.1 Elephantulus edwardii | reverse complement strand
TAGGGTCGCTATGAGTCGGAAATGACTCGATGGCACATAACAACAACAACAACAGCCTTATATGAACTAGTCTTATACTAATCACTGTAAAAGAAATAACTTATGCACTTAAACACCAGAGAGAATCCTGAGTTAGACTCCTAGTTATAACATTTAGTTTCTTAAGCTTTGAGCAAATTGCTTAATCTTAGGTTCATTTCTTCTTTTGTTATATGGGTGGAGGGGAAATGTCTATTTTTGAGGGTTATTGTGAGCCCTAAATATAATATTTATGCATAGGCATTGAGCTCTGGTGGTCTAGAGGTAAGACGTTTCACTGCCAAGTCAAAGGCAAGAGGTTAGAACCCACCAGGTTTTCCTCAGAAGAAATATGGACAATCTCCTCCCGTGCAGCTTACAACCTCTAAAATCCTTCTGAATGGTCACTTATGAATCAATTCCAACTCAATGGCACATACCAATATATAGGTATTAAAGGAAAATCAGGCCCCAAGAATTGAAGGAATACTGTTTTGAGGGTATCAGCAAACAGATGCATCCCTGGATGAGTTCACTAGTCTATACAAAAATATTCAGAACAGATCTATCTGGCCAACTACCTGGATCAGATCTGTATTGGCTCCCATTCCAAAAGAGACTATCCCAAGAATGTGGAAATTATTGGCCACTATCATTAATATCACCTACAAGTAAAACTTTGCCAGAGATTATTTAAAAATGACTGGGACAGAAATTCAAAATGTATTTAGAAGAGACCATGACACCAGTGATAGCATTTCTGTAGATCCGATGTCAGATAAATGTTGGCTGAAAGCAGAGAAAAACAGAAGGACATTTGCTTGCATTTTATCAATTATGCAAAGACAATTGACTGTGTAGATCAAAATAAATTTGAGAATGGGAACATTGAAAATGGGAATCCCAGAATATTTAATTATGCCAAGGTGAAACCTATTCCTAGACGAAGAAGCTGTTGTCTGAACCGAACAGGGGAACACTGAATGGTTTAAAATCGGGGAAATTTGTGCCATGTTTGTATCCTCTCTCCATACCTATGCAATCTGTACGCTGAGCAAATAATTCAAGAAGGTGAACTGTATGAAGAAGAAGAACAAACAAACAAAAATTAAAAATAAAAAAAAGAAGAAACAAGAAGTCTGTCTTGGAGGAACTCCAACAAGAGCACTTCTTAGAAACATAAATGGTGAAACTTTGTCTCTCATATGGTGGACATGTGGTCAAGAGGAGCCAGTCCTTGGGAAGAAGACACCACACTGGGAAAGGTGGAGGGTCAAAGAATGAGAGGAAAAGACACGTATCAAGATGAGTTGATAGAGTGGCTGTAACAGTGAGCTGAATGTGTGGGAGATCCTGAGGCTGGGCAGGATAGGACGCGGTTCAGATCCGTTGTTGATAGACTTGCTGAGTCGTTGTCAGCTCACTGCTGCCTCACAGCAACAACTGCATGCTTGGCTTCTATTGCTTCTTCACGTACAATGCCAGTTAATTGTCTCAGTCTTGTGAGGTCATAATAATCATGTCCCTCTCTAGGTCAGGGGATTTTAAGTCAGAGCGTCTCAACTGTGAATAGTGATAGATTTGTCTAGATGGTTAAGTCCTTTGGGCGTGGCTAAGTCAGGTAGTGCCTGGAGCTTATAACAATTAGTCTCTGTTCTTCTAGTTGTTGTTGTTATGTGCCTTCTTCATTTGCAACCCATAGCGACCCTATGTACAACAGCCCTAAACCCTGCTCTGTCCTGTGCCAATCGCACTGTCTCCGATACACACATCCCGGTTACTCCAGTCACTGAATCAATCCACCTCATAGAGGGCCTTCCCCTCCTGAGCTATCCCTCCACCCTCCCAAGTATGATGTCCCTCTCCAAGGACTGGTCCCTTCTTACAACATGTCCAAAGTATGTCAGATGAAGCCCCAGAATCCTTGCCTCCAGGGAGCAGCCCGGTTTGACCCTTTCCATAGGAAATACAAATATTGCTGCTAGGTGCCGCAGACTATGATTCAGAGCTACCCTATGAACAACAGACCCGAACCTTGCCTTATATTGTCCCATTAACATGATCCTTGACATACTCAGCCCATTGTTGCAGCCACTGTGTCAACCCATCTTGTTAAAAGGACTTCTCTCTTTCTCTTTCCCTTCATCTTCCCTAGCATGATGTTGTTTCCAAATACTGGACGCTTCTGTTAAAATGCTTGGTATGAGAAGAAGTTTCACCATTCTCGCCTCTCAGGAGCACTCTGATGGCACAGTTATTTACTATAGTAAGAGAATAAGACCTAAATGTGGATTCCTCGGCATGCTGTTAGCTGGTCCACAGCTGAGATCTGAGTCCAGACAGGACTGACCCTCTGCAAACAGAGATTTCCACCCAGCTCCCTCAGGAAATACTGGGTGCCCTCTGCAAACAGAGAATTCCACCCAGCCTCCCACCTGAGGCAATGCTGTGTCTGAACTTTGTCTTAGTTTAAAGATTAAGCTTACCCATTGTTATGTTGGCAACACTTAAGTATAAGGAAAATATAGTCTCCAGAGATTGAACTTTTTTTAGGACGATTGGCTGAAACTAAATAAAAACCACAGGGAGACGAAGAGAAGGGCCTTTTCACAGTGCTGAGCTGTGAGAGGACCTCTGCCTCAGCCCTCCCTCTTTTTCAGAACTCATTTTCCCACGTCCCTGCTTTCTTTCTGCATCCTGTTTGCAGCACCTAAAGATAACAAGTGGCAGATCCAAAATTGACCAAATTATGTCTGACCTCAAGTCCCATGTCCTTTCTTCTGGCATACTGCTACCTCCTGAAACATTTTCAGTGTCTAAATCAGTAATTCTTGACTTTGGAGGAACCATACATGTCAAGGGCATGCAAAACAAGTCAAGGCTGGATAAGGCCATGGCCAAGTTCATACTGATCTGGCTGGTACTGTGAGTAACTTTTAGATCCAAATACTCTCTTACTTAGACAGACAGGAAAATGAAGATTCTTCAGAGGTATCCACTTTCCATGGTCCTTGTTTTATGGTCTGCTCATGAATAAAAACATCAAAGCAGAGAGCTGAGTGATTGCTATGTGAATTGTGGGAGAGCCCCTTTCCGAGGAGCCAAGTTTAGACTGAAGTCTAGCAGTTTTGTATTCCATGACTCTAGTTTGAGTAGGATGTCCCAAACCTCAACAGAATCTATAGGCGGTGATGAAAAACTGGTTTTTGGCAAAATGTCTTGCAACAGCTTTCCAGAAAAGAGGCGGGTAAGAGGGAGAGGACTGTGGAGCAGCTCCTTACAATCTCTCATCTTCTTACAGTGCAGAAAGATCACAAGACATTTTAGCTCAGCTAAGCTGTATTTCAAGCGTTTCCTTGGGTGGCGTACATGCATCTGTGTAAGGTCAAGATTCCATGGTGGAGTCTTTTCCCTACAAAGAACCCAGTTGACTCTTAGATGAAAACTAAGACGTACTCAATGTAACATGTTCATATTTTGTTTGTTATGTGCTGTCAAGTCACCTGACTCATAACAACCCTCTGTATAACAGCTCTGAACGCTGTTCTATCTTAAGCCAAACTTACTGTCTCTTTACCCCAGTCACTGAACCAATGCATCTCATCCAGGGTCTTCCTCTCCTGCGATGTCCCTTCATCCTTACAAGAATAGTTTCCCTCTCCAAGGACTGGTCTCTCCTTGCAACATGCCCAAAGTATGTCAGACGGAGCTTCAGAGTCCTGGCCTTCAAGGAACAGCCTGGTTTCATCCTCTCCAGAATGAACCTGTTTGTCCTCCTAGCAGTACATGGTATATTCAATAATCTTCCCCAGCACCACAGCTCAAAGACATCAATTCTCTTCCTATCTTCCCTAGTCATTTTCCAGATTTCTGATGCATAGCAAGTAATTGCAAAGACTATGGCCTGGATCAGGTGCACCTTAGTTTCCAGATTGACATTGTTGCTCTTCGGTACTCTGGAGATGTCCCTGATAGCAGACTTTCCCAATGCAATTTGTAAGGACATCATGCTTGGGAGGGTGGAGAGACAGCACTGGAGAGGAAGATCCCATATGAAATGAATTGATATAGTAATGGGGGCACTGGGGATTGGTGTGTTGGAATTAGTGAGACTGGTTCAGAGGGCAGGGTTCAGCGCTGACGTAGGGTCACTATGGGTCACAGGCGACTCGACGGCACGTAACAACAGCAATATCCATTCATTCATGCACACTTTCCTCCCTCACCAGCCCCAACCCCCAAGTTCTCTTGTAAGACAAATAATTGTCAAACTCTTAATGGCAATTGTTTTCTTTATTAAAAGAGGTATATGGAAGTGGAAATAAACAGGATATGGAATTTGTGTTTAGCACTCGATTTGTGGTATTTAGCCATTAAACCACTAGGACACCTTTATTACTATCTAGGTGTGTCGTTTTTGAGAAGTCAAATTTTCTGTTTTCTTATCTTTAAAAGAAGGGTCATTTATAACTGGTAATATCAAGTAGAGATTGAGTTCAGTCTCCTAGAACAGAAACTCCTGATAACAGGGGCTGAAATGAAAAAAGAACTGATTTCTTTCACAAAATAAACGCTGTGTAAATAGCTCAAGAAGCACCAAGCAGAAGCATCTAGTCTTTGTCTTTACCTTTTCCCGTAGCAAACTAGCAGACTCGGCTCTCTGCTGTCGAATCTGTTCTGAGTCATAGCAATCCTCCCCGGCATTTCCAAGGCTGTAAATGGCAATGAAAGAAAACCGTTTTTCTCCAGCAGGGCCACTGGTGGATTCAAACCATGGGAAATGTCCAGCCCTAGGGTTACCAGCACAACTCACTGGCAGTTACACTGATGAACGCATTGGCTAAGGAACAGTTAAATATATGCTCCTTTCATTTTTACCCCCGGAATACTTACCTAACAAATTCTACCTAACCCCAAAGGTCAAACTCAGTCTTACAGCTGCTCCTATCTCAAAGTTGTTCATTAGGCCACTGTGAATCATACATGACTCGAGGGCACCTAACAACAACATCCAAGAGAGGCTGCGATATGTAGGTTTAAGGTTCATTGTCACCCTCAACAAGATCAAGTGCAGGGAAGGAGAAGACTAATTTCATGTTGGCAACCACATGTCTCTCAAAGTCTTCCTAACCTCTTTCGCAGGAAGAAGGTGTTAAAATGTGACTGAGTCAATAAAAAAGTATCTTTTTAAAATTTTTTAATTATTTGTGTGTGTGTGTGTGTGTGTGTGCGTGCGCATGTGTGTGTGTGGGGTGTGTGTGTGATCAAATTGGATCCGACTGGTACAGGAGGAAGTTACCCCTCCTTCTGCCCAAGAGAGCATCTGATGGATTCGAACTGCATGCCTCTGGGATTGCAGTGCAGCTTCCTGCTATTAGGGCACCAGAACTCCCTAAAAAGTATTTCTTGAACCTTTTCCATATGCTCAAACTAAAATAACAAAATCTAAACTCAAATTCATTGTCATTGAGTTTATTTCTGCCCATATCCACCTTCCATCTGGTCTCCAAGGCTGTAGACTATAACGAGAACAGACTGCCTATCTTTATTTCTTGGAGCAGCTAGCAGATTTGAACTGCTAGAGACACACAGCCTTTGTGTTAACAGTGCGACTTTCTACAGAACCTTCTTTGCAATATGCAGAACATCAAAATTTTGCTTGCAATATTGTTAAAAGAGCAAGACCACATGGGAAAGAACATATTTAATCTTTACCAACTTCACAAAGGGAAACTGTCCCTGTCAACAACATCAGCAAATTAAAATCAATTTACACGTGGTGAGACATGTTCCCCCTCCACACACACACACTCCTGTATCTCTTTTTTACTCATTCCAACACCAATCTTACTGCTTTACAGGATCTAAAATCTGATGTGATAGCCCACAGACCACGCAGAACCATCCTAGGGAAGTTAAAAGGTTATATATAATTCAGGTTAGTTGCACAATATAGTTAGGACAGATTCTGAAATGTGCTCACAGACACTTCAGTCTTGAACCTCACAGCTTTAGGCTGGTGTTACAAAGGTCCCTGTGTGTTGCCAATTTATGGCTCTCTCTGCCCTTCAAGTCCTCCAACAAATGTAGCAAAAGGCTCTTAGCTTTGGTTCCATGGCATAGCAGTACCAAGGTCTGCTCTACCTCGTGTCAGGTCTCTGGTTCTTGGCTGGAGCTGCTTTGAGTGCTGCTCCCTAGTCTGGATGGTGCAAGAATCTCTGGCCCAGAAAGACGTGTACATTCTCCTGCTTCTTTGCTATTGGGGAAGATCCTCCACTTCTGTTGCCAGATCCATTAATTTTAATGGTGAGACTAACCCACCCCTTTGTTATTTAGTGAGACTAATCAATCCCTCTGTGGATAGTCTAACATGACCTATTTCATATTCCCTCCCATTTACATGGCAAAGTCAGACAATGGCTAGGAAAGCCATTTTGAACAATAAACCTATGACACCACAGAATTTAAAAACAATAATAATTGGTGGTCAGCATGAAGATGGCCACATCTGACTTTCCTAACTCTGAACAGTCTCCAACTAAAACATCCAAGGTACAAACCCTGTCCAGTGAGGTCAGACATGCCTCTATGCACCCACACTTACTTCTACCAATTCTAACACAAGCCGTCCCTCCCAGATTTTTTTACTGCTCTACCATTGGGTTCACTCATGTGTTGCAATGGCCACGCAAAACTCACAGACAATATTATGATTATGGAGGTTATTAGGAAAGTTAGCAGGTTGCAAGTCAGGTTGGAAACAAGATGCAATTCTGCAATCAGGGCTTCTCAGGTGTGTTCACAAGCCATTTGACCTTCAGCATCAAGGCTTTAGGTCAATGTTACAAAGCTCTCTCAGTCCTGAAATACAGCTGTTCAATTTATTCAGAAACACGATGAAGGGTCAGCTCTGAGTCTGTTCTGACTCAACAAGCGAGAGAGGGCATGTCATAAAAATCTCTGCTGTGCTGTGGCTTGTTGCTGCAATCACTGGGACAGTGCACCTCACTGAAAGTCGTTCTCTTTTTCACTGAGCCTTCATTTTACCAAGGCTGATGATGTCCTTTAGGGACGAATTCCTCCAGATAATGTGTCCGAAGTGTATGAGACAAAGTCTCACCTCCCTTTCTTCGAAGGAGCATTCTGGCTTTGTTTTCTTTAAGACATGTTTGTTATTTTGGCAATCTGCAATATATTCGATATTCTTCAGCATCACCACACCTTAAAGACATACTAATGAAAACTGTATTGGAACAGACAAGAGGAAGAAATGTCTGAAAGGAATATATTATTAGGCATTTTATGTATGACAAGAATCTAGAACAAGAGGTACATTATAGAGTGGACTGGGGGAAGAAGGAAAATGTGCAACAAAGAATGCACGACACTCCCCAAAAGAAATTTTAAAAGATCTAAAAAAAAAATACAAAAACATGAATTATTTTTTGGTCTTCCTTATTCATTGTCTAAATTTCACATACATATGAAGCAATTGAAAATGTCATGACTTAGCAGTATTAGAGTGAAATCTTTGCTCTTCAGTACTTTAAAGTCTTTGACAAGAGATTTGCCTCATGCAATACAACATTTGTTTTCTTGACTGCTATTTGCATGGATATTGCTCGTGAATGAAAATAAAACCAAATCATTGACAACTTCAATCTTTTTTCCATTTACCATGATGTGAGGATTTCTATTTTGTCGACGTTAACGTTTAATCCACAATGAAGGCTATAATTTCTTTTGTTTCATCAGTAAGTACTTCAAATCTTCATTTCCTGCAAATAAGGGTTTGTCATTGGCATATTACAGAATAATGAGTCTTCAACCATTCCTAACACCACATTTTTCATCAGATAGTCCAGCCTCTCAGATTCTTTAATCAGCATACAGATTAAATAGGCGTGGAGAAAGGGTACAATACGGACACACATCTTCCTTGTATTTCTACCGTGCAGTAACCTCTGTTCTGTTCAGATTAATTTTCCTTGAGATATTATCCAGAGTTTATCATCCACATAGTTGAATGCCTTTACATAGTCAATAAAACATAGGCAAACACCTTCTCATATTTACTCTCTGCTTTTAACCAAGATCCAGCTGACATTAGCAGTGGTATTTATTATATGTCTTCTCTGAATGAAACTTGAATTGCTAGTATACTGTTCAGTAATTTTTACATTGTATTCAGCAATATTTTGCTTGTGTATACAAGTAGTCAGGAAATAAGGAGATGCATTGCACTGGTAAAATCTGTTGTTAAGGACCTTTCCAAATTATTGAGGAGTAGTGATATCACTTTAAGGACTGAGGTGCGTCTGATTCAGGCCATAGTTTTTTCTATTACTAGCTATGCATCCAAGACCTGGACAATGAATAAGGATGACAGGAAAAGAATTGATGCTTTTGAGCTGTAGTGTTGGAGAAGAGCACGGAACATCCCATGTATGGCCAAGAGAACGAACAAATATGTCTTGGAGAGCGTGAAGCCGGAGTGCTCTTTGGAGGCAAAAATGATGAGGCTTCACCTCACATACGTTGGACATGTTGCTAGAAGGTGCTATTTGGAGAAGGACATGATGTTGGGAAGAGCAGAGGGTCAGCAAAGATGAGGAAAACCCCCAACCAGGTGGATTGATACAGTGACTGCTTCAATGTGCTTTTGTGTGTCAGGTATCATGAGGACGGTGCAGGACAACAAGGTTCAGATCTTTTGTTCATGGGGTTGTTATGAGTTGTGCTCTACTCAATGGTATCTAACAACAACAACAATGTCAGTATAGAGACTAAGGTGTGTCTGATCCAGGGCACGGTCTTCGCAATTATTTGCTATGCACCAGAGACTTGGACAATGACTAAGGATAACAGAAGAATTGATGCCTTTGAGTTGTGGTGCTGCAGAAGAGTATTCAACATACCACGGACCACCAAGAAAACAAATGGATCTGTCTTGGAGAGGGTGAAACCAAGTTTCTCCTTGGAGATTGGTAGGATTTTGAAACTCTGTCTCACATACTTTGGGCACATGACCAGGAGGAACTATCCTTGGAGAAGGACATCATGCTTGCAAGGGTGGAGGGACAGAGCAGGAGAGGAAGACCCCGGATGATAAGGATTGATACAGTAACTAGGGCAATGGAGGTAGGCGTGTTGGAGTCAGGGAGACTGGCTCAGGACAGGGCAGCCTTCAAAGCTGTTGTACCTAGTGTCCCTCTGAGTTGCAGGTGACTTGCCGGCACATTACAACAACAACAACAGTCAGAAGTTGAGCATGACTCATAGCAATCCTGTGAACAAAAGATCTGAACCTTGTTCTATCCTGCGCTGTCCTCATGTTACCCGACACACAAGAGCACATTGCAGCAGTCACTGTATCTATCTACCTGGCTGAAGGTCTTCCTCATGATATTAATGATTCTTGTCTATATTTTTTTTTTACTATTCTGTTAGATGACCTTCCGTTACTGGTAATAAACACTCAAGAAAACCCCACTACCATTGAATTAGGGACCTCTGCTGGTGCAATCCATGGAGATTTTCACCATCCCCCAAAGGCCATTAGAATCTATTGACATGCCTCTGAAAACCTGCTGGAGTGTTTAGAATTAGAGTTCAGACACTGAGTTCATTCCGAGTCACAGCGACTCGCCCTTGGATTTCCAAGGAGACGAGGCCATCCATCTTTTTCCCATGGAGCAACATGGTTTGCCTGAAACTGCTGACTTCCATAAGCAGCCTGACAGTTTGGGCAGTACGCCACCAAATCTTCCTGGCTAGGCGTCAGCTCTCTCTTTTTGCTTACTCACTCTCTCTCACTCATCTCACACCCTTCTCCTGAGGAGCTACTGGTAAACTTGAACGTCACAGCAGCTCAGCCCCTGGGTTAGGAGTACAGCTCTCTCTGGGGTTTCCAACAGCCACAGAGATGCCACAGTGCAATTTCCTCTGGACTAACCCACCAGAGCTCCTCCATGACCAATGATCATGTCTTTATTTGTTTCGGTTCTTTGGACCAGCAGTAGGATTTCACGTGGGGCCTTCAGGTTGACCTCCAGGGGAGCCAGAAAGGAAAATCAGCTGTGGGAGCAGCCAGCCAGGTTTACATGATTGAGGGCAAATCAGGATCCTGGACAGCAAGACTTCAGGGAATATGTCCTGGTTGACAATGTTCTATGTGTAGTGTCAGAAGTACTGCTGTCCCGACTCCATAAGGAGCAGATAACCAGAAGGCCCATGCTTGGCGCTTCTCTAGACTTTTATCCTTCAGCTGTAATAAGTCATGACTGTGAACAGATAGGGAGCTCTGGTCACCTAGTGGTAAGAAACTGTGCTGCAATCCCAAAGACGTGTGGTTCAAATCCACCAGCTGCTCCGTGGGGAAAAGGTGGGCAATGTCCTCCCATGAGATTAATTGCCCCTGAAAATCTACTGGAGGGTCCACTATGGGTTGGCTCTGACTTGAGGTATGCAACAACAATAACAATGAATTGATAAGCTTTCAGTGAGCTCTGTGAGTAAATTGTCTAAGTATGGTGTGTAAGCTTGTAATAAGTGTCAGAGGTACAGGTGGGTAGGTGTGGACTTTGTTCCCTGTAACTTGGCAGTTGGCTAACTTTGCTGCATATACCATAACCTATTTGTTCTGTGATAATACAAAACCCAGATCTCACAGGTAGAGATACCATTAACTGGCTTAAGGTCTGTGTCAGTCTTCCCCCATGGACTGGTAAAGGTCCATGATATAAGTGAATGGAAATATTTTGGTCTATTTGAAGCCAACCCAGTTTAGGACTTCATAGTTACAAGATGGTTAATGGTACTACACAGAGTCCATGTTCCTAAAAAAAAAAATGGAAATACTTTCAGTTTAGAGCAAACTAAAAGTTATAGCAATCTCTCTAACGGAAGGATTAAATAGGAGAGTTCCCCTGCCACTACACTATGGACAGAAGAACAATGGCAGTTATCAGAAGGAAAGAAAAGGCTGGGAAGCCTATGGAAAGAAAGGTTATTATTAAATGTCAGGTATCTAGAGGCAGAAATTTTACAGAGTCATTGAAGAGTATAACTCTTCTTAGCAATGCATCTGATAAAAACTGTTGCTTAAAAATTATTGGCCTCTGAACAGCCTTAGATGCCCAAGTTTTTTTAAAATGTCTGTGTAATTACTGGGAGGCTCGTTGCCTTAAGTGAGTAATCAGTTGATTGACAAAGACAAGAAAAGCAAGAGACATAAAGAACCTGTAATACTGGTTGTACCTGAGAGAGAATTAAAATTTCTAAACTAAATAATATAGGTCATCAAGCTTAAACTGCCTAGACTGTGAACTACACACACTTGATTCTTCAGTGGTTGTTGTTAGGTGCCATTCAGTTCTTTATGATTTCTGGCAAACCTGTGAACAATACAGAGTCTGGCCCTATCTGGTGCCATCCTCACCACAGCTACCATGTACTAGCCTGTTGCTGCCGTCACTGCATCAATACATCAACTGGACAATCTTCCTCTCTCTTGCTCACTGTTCCCAGCATGATACATATTTCCAAGGACTGGCCCATCCTGACAACTTGTCCAAAGGATGTGAAAAGAGATTTCACTCTTCTTGCCTCTAAGAAGGGACCGCTGGTGGCATAGTGCATAGGGGGATTGTACTGCTAGCCCAAAGTGGGCACCTCTCCAACGGCTCAAATCCATGAGCCCCTACTTGAGAGAAAAACAGGCAATCACTTCCTACAGCCTGAAAACTTACTGGAGTTTCAGTTATGAGTCTGTTTTCATGCAATGAGTTTGATTTCCTTTGAGGGCGCTCTAAGGAGCAATGTGCTTGTACTTCTTCAGAGACAGATTCGTTTGCTTTTTGGCAGCCCAAGGTATATGTAATACTGCCTGCCAACCCCACGATGCAAAGGCATCAATTTTTCGGTCTTCCTTAATTATTATCTAACTTTCAGATGTATACAAAGCAATTGAAAATAATGCAGCTTGGATGAGGCACCTTAGTATTTAAACTGATATCCTTGCATTTTAGCACTTGGAAGAGGTCTTAGACAGCAGATTTTTCCAATACAACATGTCTTGATTTCTGGACTACTGCTACCGTAGAAGTTGATTGCAGATCTAAGTAAAATTAAATCACTGACAACTTCAATCTTTCTCCATCTATCATGATATTTCCTATTGTTCCAGCAGTGAGGACTTTATTTGCTTGACGTTAAGATGTAATTCATATTGAAGACTGTAATCTTTGATCTACAGCAAGTGCTTGAAGTCTTCTTCACTTTCTGCAAGCAAGGTTCTGTGATCTGCATAACAAGGTTGTTGACAAATTGTCTCCCTCTAATCCTGAAGACATAATTTTTTATATAGTCGAGCATCTCAAATTATTTTTTTCAGCATGCAGATTGAATAGGTATGGAGAAAAGATACAGTCCTGATGTACAACTTTTCCAATTTTAAGCCATCTTTGTTCCCTTCTGTTTGGACATCTACTTGTTGGTTTAGGTATACATTTTGCATAAGCATAATTATATGTTCTGGGGTTCTTATTCTTGTAAATGTTATCCACAATTTGTTATGACCTACACAGCCAAATTCCTTTGCAGAATCCATAAAACACGGTATTCTCTCTTTTCAGCCAAGATACATCTGATTTCAGCAACGATATCACTTGGGCTATAGCCCCTTCTGAATCCAGCTTGAATTTGGGGCATTTCCCTGTCAATGTACTGTTCTAATTGTTTTTTTAATAATCTTCAGCAAGATTTTACTTGCATATGATATTAATTATACTGTTCAATAATTTCCATATTCTTTCGAGTTACCTTTTTTTGGAACGGAAATAAATATTAATCTCTTCCAGTCATTTGACTATTTGGCTGTCTTGCAAAATTTTTCCCAAAACACTAATGAACACATGCAGGGAGGTGTCTACTTTTTGAAACATGTTGATTAGTATTCCATCAATTCCTGGGCCTTATTATTTTGTCAGTGTCTTTACTGCTACGTGAACATCTTCCTTTGTTACTATTGATTCTTGATCATATGCTTCTTCCTGAAATGATTTAGAGACACAGTGACTGTGTATTTCTTTCATCCTCCCGACCCCCAATACCCTTATTCCATCTTCTTCTGATGTTTTCTGCATCTTTGATGATTTTGCCCAAAGAACCCTTCAATTTTGTAACTTGGTACTTGAATTTTTCTTCAGTTCTTTCAGCTTGAGAAACATCAAGTATGTTAATCTCTTTGGTTTTTCTAGCTCCGGCACTTTGTGCATTCCATAATAATATTTTGTTTAGCTTTTTGAGCTGCCTTTGAAAACTTCTGTTTCTCTCTCTTATTTGTACATTTCTTCCTATTTGTTTTGGCTTCTTTATGGTCTAGGACAAGTTTCAGAGTCTCTTCTTTGGTCTTTTCTTTCTTTCCTGTATTTTTAATGACTTTTTTGTTTTCTTCATGGTTGATGTCCTTCATGTCATCCCTCAATGTCTCTGACCTTCTCCATTGACTCTTTCATAAATATAATCAGTCTGATTACAGAGTAGATTACATCAGGTGATTATATCACCTGAGTACATGAGGTGAGGTTAGTGTGTACAGTTGACATTTATGGTTTTTTTCAAAAATGCATTTACAATAAATATATCATTGATTGTACAAAGTTCCATTATTCAATCATATGAGCAAGAGCCTATGGTGATGAAAGAGGTAGTTCAAATTGCTCTGAAGGAATTGGCAAGAAACAAGACTCCAGGAGTAGACGGCATACAAATTGATATATTTCAACAAACAGATGCTGGCCTGGATGTGCTCACTAAGTTGTGCCAAGAAATTTGGAGAATAGCCAGCTGGCCCATTGACTGGAAAAGATCAATATTTGATCCCATTCCAAAGAAAGGTGATCCAACAGAGTGTGGAAATTATCAAGCAATATCATTGATATCACATGAAAGCAAGATTCTGCTGAAAATTATCCAAAAACGTTTGGAACAGTATGTCAACAGAGAACTGCCAGATGTGCAGGCTGGATTTAGAAGAGGTCGTGGTACTAGGGATGTTATAGCTAATGTCAGACAGATCTTGGCAGAAAGCAAAGAATACCAGAAGAATGTCTATCTGTGGTTCGTTGACTATGCAAAGGCATTTGACTGTGTGGATCACAACAACCTGTGGTTGACTCTGAGAAGAATGGGAATCCCAGAACATTTGATTGTGCTAATGCGAAACCTATACTTGGACCAGGAGGCAGTGGTCAGAACAGAGCAAGGAGA
>NW_006400249.1:91438-92775 GCF_000299155.1 Elephantulus edwardii | reverse complement strand
CCCAAACATGATGTCCCTCTCCAAGGACTGGTCCCTCCTTGCAACATGCCCAAAGTATGTCAGATGAAGCTTCAGAATCCTTGACTCCAAGGGGCATTCTGGCTTCACCTTCTCCAGGACAAACCTGTTTGTTCTCCTAGCAGTCCATGGTATATTCAATAATATTCTCCAGCACCACAGCTCGAAGGCATCAATTATCTTTCTATCATCCCTAGTCACTGTCCAAAGAGTATAGCCCAGATCAGGTGCACCCGAGTCTCCAGCTTGACGTTGTTGCTCTTCAGTACTCTGAAGAGGTCCCTCATAGCTGACTTTCATGATGCAATTACTCTCTTGATTTCCTGGCTGCTATTACCACGAGTGTTGACTGTGGAGCCAAGCAAACTAAAACTGTTAACTATCTCAATCTCTTCACCATCCATACTGATGCTGCTAATTGGCCCAGTGGTAAGAATCTTTGTTTTTTGACATTGAGCTTCAATCCATATTGAAGACTGAAGTCCTTGACCTTCTGCAGCAAGCATTTCAGGTCCTCCTCAGTTTCAGCAAGCAGGGTTGTGTCATCTTCATAACACAGGTTGTTGATGATTCTTCCACCAATCCTGATGCCACATTCCTCCTTGTACATCCCAGCATCTCGAATGATCTGTTCTGCATACAGATTGAAAAGGTATGGAGACAGAATACATCCCTAATGAACCCCCTTCTTGATTTTTAACCATGCAGTGTCTCCTTGCTCTATTCTGACAACTTGAGTAGCATTTATTTTTTCAAAACTGTTGTTCTTCAGTCATATGTTAATGATTTCTTAAGTTGTCTTTTTACTAATATTCTTTTCAAATATAGAAATTGTGTAATTTTACTAACAAAAGTGTATTGTCAAGTAAGTTATTATCTAACCCAAGTATAAAAACTAATGATCACTCCCAGACAGGGAGGTAGTTGTTGAGGGGAATCTCACTATCTTCCCAGTGCTATGGATATTGCATCCATCTGTCTTAATGGCAATAGACTATGCAAAGAACCCTTTGAGTTCAGTAAAAATTGGACAATATTCTTCCTGTTTCTCCTCCAGGACCCAGTGGTTGCCATCTATGCTTTCAGGAGCAAACAGGTCTCTCTTAACATTTATCATGCTTGGAAAAGAAGGTCAACAAAAGAGAGGAAGACCCTCAAAGAGGCATATTGACACAGTGACTGCAACAATGGGTTTGAGAATGGTGAGATTGAGAGGATAGTATTGAAGGGATGTTATGTTGTTGTTGTTGTTATGTGCCATCGAGTCGCTTGCGACTCATAGCGACCCTATGTACAACAGCCCTAAACTCTGCTCTGTC
>NW_006400249.1:84501-88798 GCF_000299155.1 Elephantulus edwardii | reverse complement strand
TAAAGTTCAGGATTGCTTTAAATTGTAGCATATAGCATGGTTCCTGAAGCTGACACTTTAACTTTGTTTCTGGAATCTTGTGGTCTTGAGAATCAGCATCCTGGTTAACTTCTCTGGCTAGCATTTGCTTTTCCAGTTGTTTTTTGGTGTCATGAAGTGTGTACAACTCATGAACAACAGATCTGAACCCTGTCCTTGCCTGTGCCATCCTCACAACCTCTGAGACAGTCAGGCTTATTTTCAAGGTCACCCTGTCAACCCACCTGGTTGATGGTCTTCCTCTCTTTTTAAGTCCCTCCACCTTTCCAAGTATAATGTCCTCCTTTAAGGACTGTTTAACTTTTCTGTACTCATACAAATTAGCTAAGCTAGTGTGAATGGCTCTGGGCAGGACCATCAAAACTCTAGCCTTAGGGCCCTATCTCCTATCCTGAGAAAATATTACTGTTTGGAATGGAATATCTCATGCTGAAATGAAAGATACCATTTATTTAGCCCCTGGGAAGTGAGGTGCATTTCTGGAGTTAGTATTGTTTACTAGAAAGCATTTTTCTTAGCCATGTGAGAATGGTTTCTTAAGTTGTTTGTTCACTAGAATTGTATATAAATGGTCTCTGGAGACCATGTGACTTTGAACTTGTGATAATAACATGTTAAGTAGATTAGTAACTGACCAAGGTTTATATATAACCCATATCCATGAAGAAAGCAAAACATCAATACAAAGGTGAAAAAGAGAAGACAGAAATGGATGTCTGAAGAGACCTTGAATATTACATTAGAATGTGATGAAGCCAAACCAAAATGAAGAAATGAGGAAATTAAAAGAGTTGAACAGAAGATCTCAGTAGACACCTCAAGAAGACAAAGCAAGGTATTACACTGAAATGTACAAAGACCATGAGTCAGAAAATCAAAAGGGAAGAACTCTATCCACATTTCTCAAGCTAAAGGGACTGAAGAACAAATCCAAACCTCAAGTTACAACACTGAAAGATGCTACAAGTAGAATATTGAATGACCCAGGAAGCATCAAAAGAAGATGGAGGGGTGCACAGAGTCATGGTAGCAAAAAGAATTGGCTGACACACAACCATTTCAGGAAGTAGCATATGATCCAATGGTAATAAAGGAAGAAATTCTAGTATCTCTGAAGGAATTGGCAAAAAATAAGGTCCCAGAAATTGATGGAATTCCAATTGACATGTTGTAACAAACAGATGCAGCTGTGGATGTGCTTACCAGATTGTGCCAAGAAAAAGATCCATACTTATTCCTAGTCTCATAAAAGGAAATCCAACAGACTATGGAAAGTAAACAGTGTCACTTATATCATATACAAGTAAAATTTTGCTAAAGATTATCCAAAAATGAATAGAACAGTCCCAGAAATACAAGCTGGGTTTAGAAGAGATTGTGGCTCTAGGAATATCACCGTTGATGTCAGATGGATCTTGGCTGAAAGTAGTATCAGAAGGATGTCTATTTGTGTTTCATTAACTATGAAAAGATATTTAACTGTGTGGATCATAGCAAATTGTAGGTAACATTGAAAAGAATTGGGAATTCCAGAACACTTGATTGTACTCATGTGAAAACAAGATCTAGACCAGCTGCTCCATGGGAGAAAGATGGGAAATCTCCTCTCATGCATTTTTACAGCCTCTTGAAAACTTACTGAAGGTCCAGCTATGAATCTATTGAGTGGCACATAGCAACAATATACCTGAGGTTATTTGAAAATGAGTTTTCTTTGTTAAGAAACAAAATTAGTGTAGAGTGTGTTTTAAGGCAATCTTTTTTTAGATATCTAGAAGGGCAGATTAAGTAAGAAAGTAAAGGAGGAGCAAAGACATGCCACATAAATAAGGAATCTAGAAATGGGTACAGAAAAGAGAGTAAAGAACCATCTTCCAGAGAGGCTTGGTGATCTACTTCTAAAACAATGGCCAGAGAAAACCTATGACTAGAAGCAGACTATGTTCTGATATAGTTGAGAAAGTGACCCCGCAGGTTAGAATGCACTTAAAATATGACTGGAGATCACCTTAAAGAACTTAATGGAGTAAAGCTTTTAAGACCTCCATTTGTTAACATAGCTACATGGAAAAATATGAAGAAACACCAGTTAAAAATCAGAACATAGACTGTATAAAGTATGAGTCTAGAAAAGTTAGAAATCATAATGTTTGAAGATAGTTATCTGAGGTATTAGTTAAAATGAACTAATATTTGCCATTTTTAACTAGAAAATCATATAGTTTAGTGTGCAGAAAATAATGAGTTGAAGAAGAACAGAGGCACTGATAGTCAGAGGAACATGTCAAGATTTACCCTGAAGTACAATGCTGGCATGCTCTCAGTAACAAGATAAGACTCACATTTCTAACAAGGAAGATCAATTAACAGAACTATTATTCAAATTTATTCATAAACCACTAAGACACTAAGATAAATATAATGTAGATTTTAATCCATTTCTGTAGTTGGAAAAAAAAGAATCAGTAGTTGGAAAATATGGTCTCAGTGATAGATATGATACCAGAGATTAGATGATAAAATGTTACAAGGCCAGTGACCTATTAATTATAAATACCTTTTCAACAACACTAACACATGATAAGACACATAGGAAGCACTTACTAAAGAAGACCAAAGACTAAAGCCTTCGTTGTTGTTGTTGTTGGTATGTACCATCCAGTTGCTTGCGACTCATAGTGACCCTATGTACAACGGCCCTAAATGCTGCTCTATCCTGTGCCAATTGCACTGCCTCTGACACACCCGTCTCAATTACCCCAGTCACTGAATCAATCCTCCTCATAGAGGGTCTTCCCCTCTTGCACCGTGTTTCTTAGCAGCAAGGATGGTAATATTTCATCTCACATACTTTAGGCATTTTTCCCGGAGGTATCAGTCCTTTGAAGAATACATCACACTAAGAAAAAAATAAAGAGTAAGCAAAAGAAAGGAAGTCCTTCAACAAAGTGGATTGACACAGTGACATCAACAATGGGCTTGAGCATGGCCTCACCCCTGAAGTTGGTAAAAAAATAGGCAAAAGCTTTAAACTGTTTTTCAAAGTGTTGCTAGGAGGTGTAGTCAACTCAACAGCACCTAAAAGCAACAACACACATGTCGATGTCTCCAGATGGAATACACAGAAATCAAACTGATTACATCCATGAAGAGAGACAATGGAGACACTCAATATCATTAGCCATAGCAAGGTTAGCAGCTAGGAAACAAACCATCAGTTACTCATATGCAAGTTCATGTTGAAAATGAAAACAAGTCCACAAAAAGCCCCTTAGGGTCATGAATACATGTTGCGCGCCTTGCCTGTCCAGCAGGAATAAGGACACAACACACCAGCGGTTCCTTCTCACAGCGGTTTATTCAGGAGTTAGTTACAGAGGGTGGTGGAAGATGGAGTCTCTCTGACCCTTCCTGGGTGTGGCTTTTTTCCCCTTCTCGGTACTCCGCCCATCATTGCCCATCAGTCTCATGTGTCATGCCTCCATTGGACCATTAACCCCACGTGAGACCAAGCCATCAACCAATGAGAACACAGTGCCCAAATAAGGTCTTATTTGTGATTCTGGCAAACAAAGAGAAGCAGGAAATCAGTGCCATCTTGTAATGGCAACCATGCGGCCGTTCATGGCCCCCCACAAGTACATGCTACCTACATTTGTTGTTATGTAAGAGGACTGTACAGACTCCATTTTGTACCTAACCTCCAACTTGGGCCTCAACAACCAAAATATGGAAAGGTCTTATCTCAAGGTCAGCCATCTGTGCCTGGTGTTCTTGTAAAGTTTAAGTAAGCAATCCTGAGGTTTTATGTATGTAACACAAGGACATGTATACATGACACAGGAAAGGGAAGAAGTGGGCTGACTAGCTTAGGCACAAGCCAATCACAAACCGGTCCATGTAACGGCTCACCTCGCCCACCAATCATGTTCCCAATTACCTTATCCTGGTAAACCTGCCCTACCTGAACCCATAAAAGGGCTTGTGAACTGGCACCCGGGGTCACCATTTTCTACTGAGTGGTGGACCCTGCATGCATGCTGAAGTTATGCATAATAAAGCACTCTTGCTATTTGCATATGTGAGTCAGTGGTCTTTTGGGTGGCAATTTTTGGACCTAACATATGAACCATCAAGTTACCTGTGACTCATAGTGACCCTATGTACAATAGCTCTGAACCCTACCCTGTCCTGAGTCAGTCTCACTGGCTTCAACACATGTAATCCCATTGTCCCAATTTTCATGTCAATGCATATC
>NW_006400249.1:83525-83917 GCF_000299155.1 Elephantulus edwardii | reverse complement strand
CCCGCACCTGTGTGACCCCCAACACTCAGGGTGCTGCTGCATAAACCCCCAGCAGTGCCCAAGCCCCGCTCCCACCTCTTGGTGATAGTGTCCAAGCCCTCTGCTCCTTAGGCCCCTAGTCCCTTGCTTTCCTCCCCTTCCCCCACCCCCCTTGCAGCTCCACAACCATGTGCCTCAGCCCCCACCACAGCCCTGTGACCTCAGGACACCACCGCAGATCCAGCCGTCACCCGGAGCTATCAGCCGAGCTGTTGTGGAACTAACCTGGTGGGAGAACGGCCAGTAGGATCTTGGCTGTGCTTACTGGGGCATTGCTGATTACCTGGGAGAGCACCTAAGGGCGTGCCCACTGTTGGGGAATTTGGCCTAGCTCTCTTGGGCTGCACCAACTG
>NW_006400249.1:48077-59654 GCF_000299155.1 Elephantulus edwardii | reverse complement strand
TTATTAAAATTTTTAAAAAAGAAAAGAAGGGATAAATAATATATATTGCTTTGAAACAGATGAGGGAGAGAACAGTTTAAAAGGAATATAGGATTAGATATTCTTTTCATGACAAGATTCCAGAAAAAGAAATTCATAATAAAGTGGACTGTGGACTTTGGGATGGGGCAGAATTGTATAATAACGAAAGAAATTTTTTTTCTTTTCAAAGAGAAAAATGAACAGGGGGAGGGTTGGGCAAGGAGAAAAATGTGTAACAATGGGGGAAATTAAATGGAAAGAATATGCTGTAAAACATACGTAAATTGCATTCAAAGAAACAAAAAAAATGGAAATATTAAAGCCATTCCACAACAAAGTTCACAAAGGAAATGTTCTACATCTTAGTTTGCAGATAATCAAACGAGGACCGTAAAATATTGTGAATAGCGATCTGAGGTATAAAATACTGGCCTCTCCTTGTCTGGAACAAAAAAGAGTAGAGACCATGAAAGACACATGGAAATAATTAGCCAAAGAACTAATGGGCCAAGAGCAGTTAAGCTTTAACAACCTGAGGCAGAAGAGCTAACTCATGATCCACTGTCCACAAGTCTGAAAGGGATCACGTTACATGATCATGAACAGAGTGGAGGGGGAAAATGCAGAACTTAAGAAAAAAATTACCAAAATGGACAAGCTGGTTAGAGGATGGGGGGACCCCGGAGATTATAGCCTTAAGTCACCCTTCAAGCCAGGAACAGAACTCACTGTCTTGACTTGTTTTTCAGCCAAAAATAGACAGGTCCATACAGTTATGCTAACATTAAGAATTGAAATTCCACAGTACTTAATTGTGCTCCTGTGAAACCTAGACCGAGACCGTGAGGCTGTTGTGCAAACAGAGAAAGGGAACACTGCGTGGTTTAAAATTAAGCAGGGTATGGGTCCTGTCTCCATACCTATAATCTGTATAATGGGCAGAATTTTAAAGAAGCTGGACTCTATGAAGAAGAATGTGGCATCAAGATCAGAGGAAGACTCAACTATAACGTGAGTTAACCAGATGACACAACCTTGCTTTCTGAAAGTGAGGAGGACTTGAAGCACTTGTTGCAGAAGATCAAAGAATATAGCCTTCAATATGGACTGCGTCTCAAAGTCAAGAAAACAAAAATTCTTACCACTTACATTAGGATAGATGGAGAAAAGATGAAGTTGTCAACCATTACTTCTTGCTTGGATCCACAGTCAAGACCCTAAGTACCAGCAGTCAGGAAATCAGGAGATATGTTACACCGGGAAAGTCTACAATCAGGGACGTCTCCAAATGATTAAGGAGTAAAGATGCCAGTTTGAGAACTAAGGTCCATCTGATTCAGGCCTTAGCCTTTCCGATTACATGCTATGCATCTGAGAGCTGGACAATGGATTACAAAAGAAATGAGTCCTTTAAGCTGTGGTGTTGGAGTGTTGAATGTCCCTTGGACTGTCCAAAGAACAAACAAATATGTCTTGGACAAAGTGCAGCCAGAGTGCTCCTTTGCTTGCAGCTAGAGGTAAATGTGCTGAAGCTTCATCTCACATACTTCAGCCATGTTGCTAGGAGGGGGGATATTCCTTGGAGAGGGACATCATGCTTGGAAAGGTGGAAGAAGACCCTCAACCAGGGAGATTGGCACAGTGATTGCCACAATGGGTTCTAATGTGTCAGGAAGTGACAGGCTGGCACAGGATAGGACAGCATTCAGATCTGTTGTTCATAGGATCACTATGGGTCCTGCTTGACTAGATGGCCCCTAGTAAGGTAATAATACCTAGTAAGGTAAGTGATAGCGTTAGGGAAGTACACGTTCCTTACAACAATGAAGCATTTGAGATCAAAGAGGCATCATTTGTCCAAAGACAAAATTTAGAATTCGGGAAATGACAGAAGGGAGAGAGGAATGGGAACAGGGAAACACAGCGAGAAGGTAAGGTGATATTAAGTAGTTGTTGTTAGGTGCTGTCAGGTAGAATACCACTCACAGCCACCTATGAACAAGATCTGAACTCTGTTCTATCCTGTATCATCCTCATACTTCATGACACGCAAAAGCCCATTGCAGCAGTCACCATATCAATCCGCCTGGTTGAGAGTCTTCCTTTCCTTCGACCCCACCCTCCACCTATCCCAGCATCATGTCCTTCTCCAAGGAATAGTCCCACCTAAAAACATGCCCAAAGTATGTGAGGGGAAGCCTCCAAAGAAGTGCTGGCTGCACCCTCTCCAAGACCTATCTGTTTGTTCTCTTGGCCATCCATGGGATGATTGGAGGAAGAATGTTGCCGTTGCCCCCAATCCTGATCACTTGTTGAAGAAACATTATAATATCTAAGGGGAGCAGAGGAGAGACCAGGCCAAAGACTGGACTTGATAAGGCTCTAGGCCTGTTCACAAAAGCTCACAACCACGTTAATTAACAGGACCCCACACACTCCAAATTCTAAGCAAAATATCATCTTCTCTTGTCCTCCCCAAACCCCCTATAAGTAGAAACTGTCCTTTACTGCTCACAAGCCATTTTGACCTCCTCTCTGACAGGGAATGACAAAGGAAACACTGACAAAGGAGAAAAATTAGAACTGGTTTTGACAAAGACTGGCAGTATAACAATAGAAACAGACTCTCTAGGAATGCAGCAATGTGACCATAAAAGTAAACTCTCAAGCAATGTGGCAAAACAACAGACTCAAAAGACAAACGAGATGACCAAAAATCACCATACATCTATTAGAAGAAATGCATCATCGGCTGTGCAAGTGACACTCTCTGCTGGCAAAGGATGTATAAACCCTTTTGTAAGATAAAGACGAGGTCAGTCTGTCCTGACCTGTTCATAGTATGTTAGGAACCTCAGTTTATATTCTAATAAACCTCAGTTTCTTTCTCTTGTCCTCACCTGGTATTGGTGTTTTTTTTATATATCCAAATCAGAGCTTTCTAGTTTTTACTTAAACAGGATCCTGGATGTCTTTTGGAAATCATACTCGACATTTTAGGGGTTCATCCAGGATAGAATTTCTGAGGGCTCCTGATCATTGAGGATCCTTCTACTGGCGAGTTTTCATGCTTCTATTCTTCTAAGACTGGCCCTTTGAACCCTACTTCCCTTTTAGAGTGATTGTGGGATCCTGTGTCTACCAAAGTCTCAGTGGGAGATGAGGTAGGCAGCCTCCTATGAGATAAGAAGACCGCCTCACCAGTTCCCTTGTAAGGGTCCCATCTGTGGTTGTGCCAACTGGGGCATCATACTGTTGTTTCAGTCCTCACAGAGGGGCTTCTCCACCCCTGAGATGGCAGCAGACATCTAATATCCTTCTCTTTGGGCTCAATCAGGTGCCCAATTCCTCTCTATGGTCATGAATTCCAGGGCACGAGGGCCACTCCAAGTAAGACTCATTGGGAAATAGGAGTCTAGTCTGAGGATGGAGGAATCTGTAAGTTCCATCTGTGCCCAGTTCTCAGAACTGAAAACCGAGACATGAGTCACCCAAGCAGCACATCAAGCCCAACTAGAACACTTGGGGTTCAAAGAGCCATGATCTTCAAATTTTGCTTCTTTTATTTCTTTAGTTTGAAAGACTTAATCCTCTTACTTTCTTGCCTAAGCAATCAGCTCTACCTCTTTCTTTTTACACTCTTCCACATTTCCTGTATGAAGCATACAGAGGAATTGTAAGTAAATCTTTAATTTTGTGAATAATATTAGTTAATGTGGGTGAAGTCAAGTTTGTTGGCGGTTAGTTGTTTCTCCTCTCCCTGGCACAGATTTGTGATGCAATGGGAGAGAGGTTTGTCCACAACATATTGTGGGTGGTTTTTCTCTCTCTCTTCTCTATTGATAACTGGGAAATTTAGGGTTGAGCTAGAGATTTTAGCAGCTAGTTGGGGCTGCTTACTCTTCATTTTCTGATCTCACCCAAATATTGCACAGACCGGTAAGTAAGAGGTTAAAAAAAGGAGAAGGAGAAGGAAAAAGAAAAATCATGTTTTCGCACTCACTCTCTTTGCAGGCTTACTCCAGGCCCTTCCTAAAGGAGCAGCCACTACTGGTGGTGTGAGGAACTGCAATAAGCAGAGGATTAGAGATGGGATGAAACTCAAAGCAGAAGCCTACATGTGCCTTTGTTGGTTTTATTCTTAAGGAGGACTAGGTCAAAAAGGTTTTTGTTTGTTTGTTCTCTTTTCTCTCAGGAAACTCTTCACGAGCCCTGAATTTTCAGATTGGGTGCAAAGCAGGGAAAATTTCCAAGCTTAAATTTTTCTCTTTTTCATCTTAAATTTAAGCTGGGAAGAGTTTTGGGCTCGTGGACTCTGACAATTTCAATAGAAAAAAAGGAGGCAATATATAAAGGAATAATACTAATTTTAAAAAGCTCTTTTAATGTGGAGGATGAAAAGGCAAGAAACAGGCTCATGCCCCAACAGGCATAGTAATAAAGGCTAATAAATGAGAAGCTGCAGCTGAGGAGTTCCTAAGAATGAAATCTCTAAATTAGTAAAAAATTTAAAATAGTTTGTGTTTGGCAGTTGTAAGGCTGGCTAGACTGTTGACCCCTAGTAGTCCGGAATGCCAGAGATAAACAGCTGCATAAATAACGTGACCTAGGAATTTGAGAGCAGATAAGAGAGGAAATGCAATTTAGTACCCAGAGCAGGTGTAAGAAACAAGGATTATAAGAGCTTGTGTCATAGAAGTCGGGTACCATTAATCAACTTGACAGCCCAGAGATGGTATGTCATACTGATGGTAGCAGCTTTTTCGTAGATGATGTTTGCTGTGCTGGTTTTGCAATTGTCTCAGATACAGAAGTTATTGAGAGTGGCCCTTTATTGCCTGGAACTTCCGCACAGAAAGCTGAGTTGATAGCCCTCACTAGGGCTTCAAAACTAGTCAAAGGCAAGAGAGCCCAGATAGTAACTGACAGCAAATATGCCTTCTTAACAGTGCATGTCCATAGATAGATCTGGAAAAAAAAGAGGATTGCTTATTGCCAAAAGTTCTCCCATCCAATATGGGGAGGAAATCCAAAGGCTCTTAATATCTGTGTCAAGGTTCTGTGAGCTTTTTGTTCCAAGCCACATCCTCTGCCTTCGAGGTCCACTACTCTCTCCTTTCTGCATGGCATCCATGGTCCTTTGGGAAGGTTGAAAAAAATGAACCAAACTCTAAAGAAAATCTTAGTAATGTGTACACTATTCAGAACACGTCCTTCCTGATAGGAAAGAAAAATACAGAAGATGCAGGGCAAGAATTGAAAGCACTACAAACTTCTTTAGATTCCTTAGCCAATCAAGTAATGGACTGTTGGCTGGCCTTGGATTCTCTGTTAAAAATACAAGAAAGATTTTCTGCTGTAACTAACACATGTTTGTATGTGAATACATCAGGAAAAGCAGAAACTAGAGTCCAGAATCTCCTACAAAGGGCAAAATGGTTAAAGAATACCCAAACCCAATTAGCGGAAACCATCTGGAGTATCATTAAGAACTATCTTCCATCTATACCTTGGTTTCTGCCACTGTTAAGACCTCTAGTTGGAATATTATTGCTTTTCATTTTTGGCCCATGTATTTTTAACTTGTTAGTTAAATTTATGATTTCTAGGCTACAATAGTTCCAGGTTAAAATCATGCCCCTCCAAGGATATGAATATATACCCCTAAGCACAATTGATAGCAGTGCATCTAAATTTCAAAATCAATTGCCACAAGTCTATATGTTTCCTATTGCCAAAGGGGCCATTTAGAGTAGCGAGAGAAGATCTTTATCCTAAGACCTACAACACCCTTTTCCAGCAGGAATTAAGTAGCCAAGAGAATGAATTCCTGCCCCCAACCCCAAGCCCCTGCCTAATTAATCAGGGTGAAATCCTCTCAGGAGGGAATGGCAGGAAATGGTGACAAGGAAGATCAATTAGAACTGGTTTTGTCAAAGACTGTGACAATATAACAATAGAAACAGACTCTTTAGGAATGCAGCAATACGACAATAAAAACCGACTTTCAAGGAATTTGGCAAAACAACAGACCCAAAGACAAATGAAATTATCTAAAATCACTATATATCTACTGGAAGGAATAAATCAGCTGTGCAAACCCTTCTCCACTGGCAAAGGATACATAAAACCTTTTGTAAGATAAAGATGGGGTCAATCTCTCTTGACCAGTTCATAGCCTGTTATGAACATCTAATATACCTCAGTTTCTTTGTCTTGTTCTCACCTAGTATTAGTGTCTGTCTTCTATATCCAAGTCAGAATGGTCTAGTTCTTACTTGAAGAGGCCCCTGGACCTCTTTTGGAAATCATCCCCTTGACATCTTGGTCACTTGGCATCCTTCTTAGACCATGCAATAAAGGCCTGTTCATTTCTTGGGACCAGCTTCTTTCTCTCTCTCACGCTCAACTTTTTTTTCTTTCTATCTAACAATGTTCAATGCTCTTCTCCAATACTACAGCTCAAAGACATCAATTCCTTTTCTATCAGCCTTGGTCATGATCCAAGTTGCAGATGCATAGCTAGTAATCAGAAAGACAGTGATGGTTTGGATAAGACGCACTTTAGTCCTCAAATTGATCATTACTACTCCTCAATCATTTGTAAAGGTCTCTAATGGCAAATTTTCCCAGGGCAATGCATCTCCTTATTTGTTGACCAAGTGTGTCAATTGTGGATCCAAGCAAGATAAATTGTAGGAGTGGCATTATGTGGCAGGAATGGCAATCTGTGGCATGAAGCAAACTATGTATGATCTGTTGAATGGGAAGTTGATTTGCTCTGTAAACCTTCAACCAAATAATAAGAAGAAAGAAAGAAGATAAAAGGACTACACAGTTATTGCCAATTATTTCAAGATGTTGAATATGATCAAGAAACACTAATATTGATGAAAGAACCACAAGTTATTCTAAGGTCTTTGGTGAAAAAAAGACTCTAAGAATTGATGGGATACCACCTGATATATTTTTGCAGATGGAGGCAATGCTGGAAGCACTAACTAGTATATGCTAAAAAATTTGGAAGATAGTTACTGGGTCAACCAACTGGAAGAGGTACATGTTTTTGCAATCCCAGTGCAAGTGGATCCAAAAGATATAGACATTTTCTAATATTATTATTAATTTTTCATAATCAAGAAAAAATTTGATGAAGATAGTGAGAAATTATTACAGTAGTACATTAATAGCCAAATTAATTCATTAATTAAGCCTTAATTAATTAATTAATTAATCAGAAGACAGAATAGAATAAAAGACTTCTCCTTTCAGATGTGTCCCTCCCCAGGCTTTTCCACGGTTATTAGATAGATTGATAGATGATAGATAGATTGATAGAGATATATAGATGGAGATGATAGATAATAGATACATAGATGCATAGATAGATAAATAGATGATAGATAGATAGATAGATAGATGATAGATAGAGCACGACTTTTAAACAAAAGGCCTGAATCCTTTCTATAACTATTGTTACAGAAACTTGAAGGCAATTATCAACAACAAGGACATGCACTTGAGGGTATCCAGTTTGGGAAGCTGTGTGGAGCAGTTGGATTCTACAAATGTGTATTTTCTTGTTTTGGTTGAGGCTTGGGTGTAGACAGACTTTCTGCTTGGTTTTTGTTCTGTTTTGTTCACAATTGGGTGTGAACTGATTGGATTTGGCCTTGTGTTTAACAAGGCAGCTGAGTCTGGTTTTAATTGTTTTAGATCAAACAATTGTTTAATTAATTGTTTAATTTAACAATTGTTTAATTGTTTAGTTCCTGTGGGTGGCATGATACTGATCTGTCATTTTGCTGTAAAGATGTAACTAGTGGTTGCTGCGATGCTAAACACTGTGACACTGTCAAATGCAAAAATGGTTACCCATGGTGGACAGTGTTTGGTGGAGCTCCCAGATTAAAACAGGCTCAGAAGCAGGAGTGGCATCCACGTCTGAAATAGCTTGCCTCCAGAAAATTTATTAACTTAGAGAAACATGATAGTTATACAACAGGCTTCAGGTCTTTCATTCACAGGGTTACTATGAGTTGTCTACAACTGAAGGCATTTAACAATAACAACAGCATGCATTTGAAAGCTGGACAATAAATTAGGAAGAAAGAGAATGGATGTAATTAAATGATGATGTTGGTGAGAATATTGGATATTCCATCTACTACCAGAAGAATGAAAAAATATCGCCAAAATGCTTCTTAGAAGAGAGGATGTTGGATCTTTAGCCCACATATTTCAGACCTGTTGTCAAGGAGGACTAATCCCTGGAGCAGGACATCATACTTGGCAGAGACAGTTAGTGAGAGGCAGGAAGCCTCTCAGGGAGATAGACTAATGTAGGGACCGCAACAATGGGCTGAAACATGACAACAGTTGGAAGGATGGAGCAGGACGGGGGTTAGTGTTCTTGATGGTCTGTAGTACATTGGAAGAAAGCTGGCTTCCTGTTGGGTTTTTGAGACCCTAAATAACATATAAGAAGATTACTTCTCTTTCTTGCGTGGAGCTCTGGAGGATTTGAACTGCCAGAGTTCAACTTCTGGGTTAGCAGAACAACTCCCCAACCACCACTAGACTAAACCCAAGAGCTCCTTTTTGTGCATAGGGTCCGAATTTGAATAAATTGTTGTTATTGTTAAGAGCTATTGAATTGGTGACAATTCATAGTGACTCAATACTGTCAAATTAAATTTTAATCAATTGGATGACACCTAACAAGAACAACAAATTACTCAAACTCTCTCTCTCTCTCTTTTTAAATTTGGTATACCGTTGACTTGGATCTGACTGGCACAGGAATAGTTTGTCCCTCCTTCTCCGGCGGAGCATCTGGTGGATCTGAACCTCACATCTTCAGGATTACAGTGCAGCTTCTTGCTACTAGGCCACCAGACTCCAACTTGAACTCATTTTAAAGGGGTATTCAACTCAGTATTTTTCATTTGAAAATTACTTCCAGCCTCCAAATGTGATAGAAGAACGCAAATTTATAAAGGAAGCATTCTTGCCAAAAGTGTTAAACCTGAAATGTGATCATAAATAAGCCATCAGATGTACCCATAATGTGGAACAGATTCCACCTAGACTCTCTTAAGAAGGTTCTTGTCATGAAAAAGGTGAGGGGGAAAAAAGAAACTTTTTTACACTAAGAGATAGAATAATAAGTGGGAAGTATGAACATTGATTGCTTCTTGGATTGTGGGGGAAATGATAAAAAAATCTATATGGCTTTGAAGTAGTTGGAGAATTTTAATATGGAATACATATTTCTGGAAGGAATGATATTCATTTTCATGTTTAAAAGTAGCAGTATAATTATGTAGAAACATGTCCTAATTTTGGAGGTATGGCGAATTACAATACTAAAAAGAAATTAGAGGTAAAGAGTCAAGATGAAGATGTCTATAACTTATTTTCAAATGGTTCAACAATAAGAATAATATCCATGCGTATAAAATATCTTATATATTTATGCATATACATAAGTAGAAAGAGCAAATGTGAAGAAATTATTACATCAATCAACCTAGACGACAGGTATACAAGTGTTCACAGGGCCATTCTTTGCATTTCTCTTCTGGTTTGGGGGAAATGAATAAATAAAATGTTGGAGAAATGATATATGGATCTTTCTCATTGCCATCAATTCAGAATGGCTCACAGCTGACCGGTGTGTAAGGCTGTAAATTATGTAAAGGAGATTGCCCAACTTTCTCCTTCAGAGCCATTGGTGGATTTGAACTGCCAGGGAGGTGTGGCCTTTGATTGGCAGCAACTCCCGAGGGACTAAAGTTGTTGTTGATTGCCTTCGAGTTGGCTCATAGCGACCTATGAACAAAAGGGCCTGAAGCCCCTCTGCAACCATTGACATTTATCAAAGTTCATAGAGTTTCTGGAGGCAAGTTGTTTAGGAAGTGGATGCCACTCCTGCTTCCAACTAGGGACTAATACCTGAAGGTAAATGTTAAATTTCCATTTCATTTTTCAACTGAGTTATAATTGCATATAGCAGGCAGGAAATAAAAAGATGAATTGCTTTGGGAATGTCTGCTGTCAGAGACCTCTCCAGAATACTGAAGAGCAGTGATTGCAATCTGGAGACGACAGTACACCTCATCTAGTCCCTGGTCTTTATAATTACCTGTTATGCATCAGAAAGCTGGACAATCACTAGGGATGACAGAAGGAGAATTGATGCCTTTGAGTTGTGGTGCTAGACAAGAGTATTGAATATACCATGGACTGCTAGGAGAATAAACAAATTCACCCTGGAGAGGGTGAAACCAGGCTGCTCCTTGGAGGCAAAGATTCTGAGGCATAATTTTGGCATGTTGCAAGGAGGGACCAGTCTTTGGAAAGGGACATTATGTTTGGGAGTGTAGAGGAACGGCGCAGGAGAGGAAGGCCCTGGATGTGATGGACTGACTCTGTGACTAAGGTAATGGGTAGATGTGTCAGAGTCAGTGAGATTGGCTCAGGATAGAGCAGGGTTTAGGGCTGTTTTACACAGGGTCGCTATGATTCGCAAGCAACTTGATGGCATATAAAAACCAACAAGTGTTTCATGAAGAGAAAGAAGTATTTTGGTTTGCTCTATTAGATTCCAATAGAAACATTATAAATGGGAAGTTTATAACCAACTCAGACAAAGTTTTGCTTACAAAACTCAGTGAAAGACAAGACATAGTAACTACAACAACAGAATTCTCCAGTGATGGAGATTTTAAGGACAGGACGGTGCAGGTTAGGGTAAGGTTTCAGCGTGGGGTCCATAGGGTAGCCACGAGTTCTAGCTGGCTTGGCGGCACCTAACAGCAGGAGCAAGCTTACTTCAGGAAGCAGTGTTGCAGGTTAGCTAGTAAAGGCTCTGGTGGCCATGTGATTCCTGCTTCCTCTGGGCTGCCTCTTTGCGGGCTCTCTCGCTGCGGGGACTCTTCTTACGACACAGGTTGCCGTTAGTCTTCTTCTTGGTCGCGGAGGCTTTCATCCACTGCTTGAGCGTATGACTGTGTGGGCTGACACAGATTCTTCTGCGCCTCAAATGAAGACTGACCAAAAAGGAAAGGAAAAAAATATATTAGTGATAGAAAACACACATGATTAAGCTGAGGAGCTGAAGGCAGTTCCTCCTTTCTGACTCAGTTCTTAGTGACTGCATCCTAAAGCAGAGCACCATAAGGTTAAAACGTGACTTTCTGCAGACTGCTGCTGGTGGTTCCTTAGAAAAGAGCAAGAACATTAGAAGGAGGAGAAGGAGAGGGAGGAAGTGGAAACAGAGCCCTGGCCTGCTCCCGAGGTCCACACAAGATCGATTCCTAACCCACTGCCCATTTAAAACACATTCTCAACAAAAGAAAACACTCGCGCCCATAAGACATTGTCTGTGGGAAGCCGAACATCAAATTCAATATTAATAATAAACAAATCATATCAGGATATGAGAGAGGTGCAATGTTGTTTGTTGTTGTTATGTGCCGTCGAGTCGTTTGCGACTCATAGCGACCCTATGTACAACAGCCCTAAACCCTGCTCTATCCTGTGCCAATCGCA
>NW_006400249.1:42585-47380 GCF_000299155.1 Elephantulus edwardii | reverse complement strand
TCTACATAATTTGAATTTACTGAATCCCATCCTCCTGAGACAAGCTCAAGGTAAACAATAGAGAAGAACATGACCTTATTTACAAAAGATTCCCCATGATCCTTTGCTTTTATTTACTTCACCCTTGTGATCTTCTTTTGTTTACTTGCTAATGACTCTCAGTAAACACCCAGAAATGCCTAGCATAGGGGCTGCAGTTCTCCCCGCTGTTAGCCTCCTGCCTTCACGCTTTTGGCCTGACCCCCATTCCTGTGTGTCTCCATCTTTGTCTTTTCCTTTGGCCGACAACAGTTGTCTCTTTTCTCTCTGAGCATCGACGGTGCTGCTGCCTCTCTTCTGGAACTCGGCTTGCTCAGTGATTTGAGTCTAGTCTTGTTCTTCCTGCTGGAATTCTGCTTTTGAAGGAGAAGTGTCTTGGAAAGGCTTTGTCCACAGTAAGAATTTCAACAATTAGTCATAGCTATGAACAGAAAATGGTTCAAAATAATACATAGTCACATTTTGTTTTCAACAAAAACATCAACTACCACATTCTGTTGTTCTTGTGCTGTGCCACTGAGTCAGAACCAGCCCATAGCTGGCCCTCCAGTGGGTTTTTAGAGGCAGTTAATCGCACAGGAGAAGATTGCCCAGCCTTCTCCTGCAGAGCATCTGATGGATTTGAACTCCTTGCCTTTGGGATTGCAGTACAGCTCCTTAGGAGTATGCTACCATTTACTGTCATTTACACCACATTTCAAGGAGCCTAGGTACCGTAATACATTAAGTGTTGCACTTGTAAGACAAAGCTAGCAGGTTCCAACCTTCCCACTTTGCATGAGAAAGATGGAACGTCTCTTCCCATGAGGACTTAGAGCCTATGGATGGAGGGTTGCCAGGAGACAGAATCTGCTCAAAGACAACGGGATTGATTCTTGGTTTTGTTTTATACTACGTCAAAGAATTTCTTTCCATTCTTACTGGGGAGGTAAGATCCTAAAATAGCATTCACAGTTTCTGGTATTGAGAACATTTCTTATGACAAAAGAGATCAAGGCATCAGTCCCTAGTCAATTCTTAAATCCTACTAACTCTCCGTGCTGCAATCTTAAAGGCACACAGTTCAAACCCATCAACTGCTCTACAGGAGAAGGATGGACAGTCTCCTCGTATGCAATTTACTGCCTTTGAAAACTCTCTGAAGGTTCAGCTATCGGTCAGTTTCAACAACAAATTTTTCTCTTTTTTAAAATTTATATTTTATATCAGTTTGCTTACAAAGTTCGTATACATTGTGTTTCACACTATTCTTCATTCATATTGTATTTCATAAAATCATACCCATGCATTATGTTTTATAAAATTAAGCACCATTGGACTATGACCATCATTATCACATCTTTTAGGGTCCCCACCGGATCATCCTCATTTCCTTCCTCCCCACCTCCCTCCACCCACTAAACTGTGCAACCCTTTGATTTCATGCTTACCCATCTTCAGCCCTGTTCCCACTGTAAAAATAGAAGGATAACTAGTAAAGCAACTCTCTGTTTAAAATATTTCTAGCAATTGATAAATAAAAACCTCTGATCACAAAGTGGAGAAATCCCAAGGACAATCCCTGGATTCCTTTCCCCACACAAGGGCAGCTACAGACAACAGCCTGCTGGTCCAGGGATTATTCTGTCAAGAAGGATAAACCACACTCTCCTGCCCTCACCTGTTCCTTTATACACTACAGCCATTCACAACGACTTTTGAAAAAAGCTCTTCCATCTCCCAGGTGACTTTATGAATAACCCTACATTTTCCTCCTTATAGATGAAGTCTCTAAGGTCCAGACCTCTCAGCTCCACTCTCAAGATAAACAACTCTGCGTTGTGCTTCGCCTTAAAAAGCAGCCAGATGTTCTTTAATGAAGTTGTTATGGGGGTTCCAAACAAGGAAAGCACTGTCACTCATCAACTTACAAGGGCTATTTATAGTGTGTAAAACAGAGGACCCATTTCTAAGCAGAAGGAAATAGAAGGGGAATCTAAAGAGTTCATTGTAAGTTAATTTATATTAACTAGTTCCTATTGACAGTGCACATTATTGGGAATTACATATCTTAAAGTCTTTGCACAAAGGGTTAAGGGGCTCTATTTTGATTAAGTAAAGATATGCATACTCTGAAGTATGATAACCTGAAATTAAGAGAATATGCTGAATGTTAGGAATCAGAAAACACACCAAAGAGGGTCCATCACTTATGATTAAAAATACTACACAGTCAATTTTAATCTTGAGACCAGGGTCATGAATACTTTCAGTTCTCAGCTTTCTTATCAGCACAGAGGTTGATTTAGACACTTGTTCCTGGTTAAACTAAGCGTTTAAGGTCCAAGGTCTTCGCATCTAGCTCACCTCTAACTACAGTGGAGTCCTTTCTACATGAAGACTTGTTCTCCTCATCTTATTCTCCCTTACGAAAATGAGGACTTAGGACATTGCTGTTTCTACATCTTTCCAATCTTGTATTATGAGGAAACGTCTCTGAAAGATCCCGTTACCACCAATGTTCTCTTTCTAATCCTCAGAATCTGGCTCTATTTCTTACACAGAATCTGGTTCTTTCTCCATACCTTCCTGGGAATCCAATGGGAGCCCTGAGAAGCTCTGAAGCCTCTCAGTCTGACACAGACCAGTGAGGTGAAAGGAACTGAGGAGATCCATGTGCCTGGGGTTTGTGAGAGCAGCTAGGCACCCTCAGGCCAATGGAGCCCAGCCACGTCACTGTGGCAAAGATGTGCAGATATCTCTGATTGCTCTGAACATTGTTCATGTACTAGCTCCAGATTCTTCACCTAATCTCAAAACTGTTCTTAGGTACCATCAAGCCAGAGAGGATGAAACATTGCTTCATGCTGCCCTATCCCCACAGCTGTTGCTGTGCTGAGACCTACTGTTTCAGTCACTGTGACAATCCAGCTCATTGCATGGGGGTCTTCCTCTTTCAAGCTAACTCTCCCCTTTTGCATTGGCAAAAAATAAGGCCTCAGGAATCGATGGGATACTAAGTGACTTGTTTTAATTAATAAATGCAGCCTTGGATGCACTCACCAGTCTGTGCCAGGAAATTTGGAGGATGGCTATCTGGCTAATGGATTGGAAGAAGTCTGTATTTGTTTCTATGCCCAAGAAGGGTGATCTAACTTAGTGTGGAAATTATCGAACAATATCATTGCTATCAGATGCTAGCAAACTACTGCTGAAGATCCTTCAAAAACAGCTGGAACAGTAAATAGATAGGGAATTGCCAGAAGTTCAAGAGAGATTTAGAAGAGCCTGTAGTACCAGGGACATCATTTCTGATGTCAGATGGATGCTGGCTGAAAGGAAGGAATATCAGAAGAATGTCTATTTGTGCTTTGTTGACTATGCAAAGGTGTTTGACTGTGTGGATCATGACAAGTTGTGGTTGACATTGAGAAGAATGGGAATTCCAGAGCACTTGACTGTGCTCATGCAGAACCTGTACCTGGACCAGGAGGCTGTTTGTGTGAATGGAGCAGGGGAGCACTGCATGGTTTGGAATTGGGAAGGGAGTGCATCAGGGTTGTATTCTCTCTCCATACCTGTTCAATCTATATGCTGAGCAAATTATCTGAGAGGCTAGACTCTATGAAGAGGAATGGGACATCAGGATTGGAGGGAAATTCATCAATAACCTGTGTTACACAGATGATACAACCTTGCTTGCTGAATGTGAGGAGAATTTTAAGCACCTGTTACAGAAGATGAAGGAATGCTGCCTTCAGTATAAATTGTGTCTCAATATCAAGAAAACAAAGATTCTTACCACTGGACCAATAGGCTGTGTCATGATGGATGGAGAGGAGATTGAAACTGTCAACAGCTTCATGTTGCTTGGATCCACAATTGACACCCTTGGTACAAGCAGTCAGGAAATAAGGAGACATATTGTAATGGGAAAATCTGCAGTTAGGACCTTTTCAAATTATTGAGGAGTAGTGATATCAGTTTGAGGACTAAGGTGCATCTGATTCAGGCCATGGTCTTTCCAATTACTTGCTATGCAACCAAGACCTGAACAATTAATAAGGATGACAGGAAAAGAATTAATGCTTTTGTGCTGTGGTGTTGGAGAACATCCCATGGATGGCCAAGAAAACCAATAGTTATGTCTTGAAGAGGGTGCAGCCAGAGTGCTCTTTTGAGGGAAGAATGATGAGGCTTGGCCTAACATACTTGGGACGCATGGCTTGGAGATGCTATTCCTTGGAGAAGGACATGGTGCTGGGAAGGGTGGAGGGTTGACGAAGAAGAGGAAAAGCCTTAACTAAGTGGATTGACAAGGCAACTGCTGCAATGAGCTCTTGTGTGTCAGGAAGTGTGAGGATGGCACAGGACAGGACTGGTTTAGAATCTTTTGTTCATAGGGTCGCTATGAGTCGTACTCAACTCGATGGCACCTAACAACAAAAACAACAGGAAGCAGGATTGGTCATCCACCTCTGAAACAGCAGGTCTTCAAAAACCCTATGAACAATGGAGGAACACGGGTAGCTATAGTATTCGAGGTTGAGTCCTTATTGGAAGTCACTAAAAAATGAAGAGAAACTGCTGCTGCAAACATCCACTAACAATTGGGAACTCGAAGTTGTTGTTGTTTGTTGTTATGTGCCGTCGAGTCGCTTGCGACTCATAGCGACCTTATGTACAACAGCCCTAAACTCCGCTCTGTCCTGTGCCAATCGCACTGTCTCTGACATTCCCATTCCAATTATCCCAGTCACAGAATCAATCCACCTCA
>NW_006400249.1:26295-41210 GCF_000299155.1 Elephantulus edwardii | reverse complement strand
GATGGAAGGAATATACTGAGTCACTGTATCGAAAGGAATTGGAAGACACAGAAGAATTTCATGAAACAACATATGAGCAAGAGCCTATGGAACTCAAAGTAGGAAGAATAAATCTAGAAAAATGGGAAGTTGTTAAAAGTTAAATGGAACACACAAAGATCTACATTCTTGGCATCAGAAAGCTTAGATGAACAAGCATTGGCCACTGAATCAGAGAAGCCGATAATTTACTATGCTGGGATTGAAAAACTGAGGAAGAACAGGGCTGGGTCCATAGTTAAAAAGATCATTTCAAGATCTGTCATAAAAATACAATGCTGAGAATGAAAAGATACTATCCACATGGTTACAAGGAAGACCTATAAATATAACATGTTGTTGTTGTTAAGTGCCATAGATTTGGAAATGACGCATAGTGACCCTATGAATGAAAGGCCTAAATACTTGTATAACTTTCATCACTTCTCCAAGTTCATAGAGTTTCCAGAGGCAAGCTATCTCAAAAGTGGATGCCACTTCTGCTTCCAAGCCTGTTTTAATCTGGAAGCTCCATCAAACACTGTCCACCATGGGTAACCATTATTGCATTTGAGACATCAGTGTCACAGTGTTTAGTATCACAGCAACCACAAGTTATAGCCAATATACACTAATATTCAAAGATGTGAACCAACTGCTATATACCCAAAGCTGAGGAATTCTACCAACTTTTGGAGTCTGAAATTGATCAAATATGCACACAAGGTGCATTAATAATTATTGGTGACTGAAATGCAAAAGCCAGAAACAAAGTAGACAGTGTGGAAGTCAGAAATTACAGCTTGGTGACAGAGATAAGACTGGAAATCAGATGACTGAATTTTTTAATATCATTGATTTACTCATCACAAATACTTTTTTAAAAGAAACATAATCAGTACACATGGAACTCACTTGATGGGACTACACAGGAATTGGATTGACTGCATTTGTGCAAAGAATCACTGGGGAAGCTCAATACCAGCTCTATCAGGCTAGATGTTGACTATGAAACAGACCATTCATGTGCAAGCTTAAATTGAAGCTGAAGGAAATGAAAACAAGTTCACAAGAATCAAAATACTACCTTGAATCTATGCTATCTAAATGGAGAATCATCTCAAAAATTTATTTGAGGCATTCAACACCAATGATCAAACACCAGATGAGTTGTGGGATGAAACCAAGAATATCATCCATGAAGGGAGCAAAAGATTGTTACAAAAACAGGTGAGAGAGAAAAGATCAAAATAGATAACAGAAGAGACTCTGAACGTTGCACTACAGCATCAAGAAACCAAATCGAAGGAAAGAGATGTTAAAGTAAAAGAGCTGAAAAGGAGATTTCAAAGGACACCTCAAGACAAAGCAAAGAAATATGCAAACATCTGGAGTTAGGGAATTAAAAGGAAAGAACTCACTCAGCAGCATTTCTCAAGTTAAAAGAACTGAAAAACAAATTCAACCCTCAATACTTAGAGATGCTATGGACAAAATCTTA
Organism: Elephantulus edwardii; assembly: GCF_000299155.1. Classification (NCBI taxonomy): domain Eukaryota; kingdom Metazoa; phylum Chordata; class Mammalia; order Macroscelidea; family Macroscelididae; genus Elephantulus; species Elephantulus edwardii. Next base: position 39,691 of record NW_006400249.1, on the reverse strand, counting down.
ACTGATCCAGGAGAAATCAAAAGAAGATAAAGGGAATGTACAGAATCACTGTACAAAAAAAAATTGTTGTACATGGAACTATTTTAGGGAATATCATATGATCAAGAGACAATGGTTATAAATAAAGAACTTCAAGCTGAGGAAATTGACAAAAATAAGGCCCCAGGAATCAATCACATACCAACTGACTATTTCAAATGCTATACAGCCCTGGATGTGCTCACCAATCTATGCCAGGAAATTTAGAGGACAGCTTCCTGGCTGGCTGACTGGAAGAAATCCATACTTATTCCTATTTCAAAGAAAGGTGATCTAACAGAATGCGGAAATTACTCAGCATCATTAATATCACATGCAAGCAAAATATTGCTTATGATCACTCAAAAACAGAATAGTATATTGACAGAGAACTGCCAGAAGTTCAAGGTGACTTTAGAAGAGGCTACGACAGCTGGAACATCATTGTTGATATCAGATGGATCTTGGCTGAAAGCTGAGGAAAAAAAATGTCTGTTTGTATTTTATTGACTGTACAAAGACATTTGTGTATATCAGAACTATGGTCAAAATTGAGAGGATAAGGAATTGTAGAACAGCCCAGGAAGGTGTTATCTAAACAGAGCAAGAGACTGCTGCATGGTTTAAAATCTGAAAAGTAGTGCACCAGGGTTACGTCTTTTCTTCATACCTATTCAGTCGATGTGCAGAGCAAATCATTCAAGAAAGTGGATTCTATGAAGAGAATGTGGCATTAAGATGTTGAGATTGGAGGAGGATTCATTGTAGTGTAAGGAATTCTTGTTCGAAATGACTTCCCTAGCCATTGACTTTAACTTTGTCGTGTGGATGAGCGAGAATATGAGATTATGGTGTGTTAGCCTATCCACCAGGGATTGAATGGTCTTGCCAATTGAGCAGATTCAACTGCAGACATTTAGAATCTCACCACCAGCAAGAAGAAGCGTTTCTGGGCCAGAGATTCTTGCACCAGCCCAACCTACATGAGAGCAGCAGCAGCTGCAGCCACAGCAGAGAACCAAAGACCAGGCATGAGACAGAGCTGACCGTGGGACTGCTACTGCACAGAAGTAGAACGCAAAGCCCTTGCCCAAGTGTTCTGGAAGATGGGGACAGGGTGGTTGTGTAGCGGAGCGGTCAGCCCTACCTGGCAGGACTAAGAGCTTTGTAACACTGGCCTAAAGCCATGAGGCTGAAGGCTGAGGTGCCTCTGAGTACATTTCAGAAACTATCCTGACTGAGCGATTGCATCGTGCTGCCGACCTGTAATCTAGTCTTTTGACCTCTCTAATGTCAACATTCTCAAACAATATTATTAATGTCGCGTGCAAGCAAAATATGTTAATATTATCCAAAAATGGCTAGAATACTACCTTGATAGAGAACTTCTGGAAGTTCAAGCTGGTTTTAGAAGGAGTCCATGGCACTGGGGATATCATTGCTGATGTCAGATGGATCCTGACTAAAGCCAGAGGATATGAGAAGGATGTCCATTTGTGTTTTATTGATTATGCAAAGGGATTTGACTGTGTTGATCATAACAAATCATGGCTGACATTTAGAAGAATATACCAGAATATTTATTGTACTCATGAGACATCTATGCCTAGATCAGGAAGCTAGTATCCAAACAAAGCAAGGACACACTGTTGAATGGTTTAAAATAAGGAGGTTGTGCATCTGAATTTTATCTTTTCTCCATACCTATTCAACATGTATGCTGAGCAAAAAAGTCACGAAGCTAGACTCTTTGAAGAGGAATGTGGCATCAGGATTGGGGGGAGACTCATCAAAAACCTACATTATGCTGATGATACAACCTAGCTTGATGAAACTGAGGAGGGTATAAAGCATTTGTTGCAGAAGATCAATGACTGTAGCCTTCAGCATAGATTACATCTCAATGTCAAGAAAAGAAAGATCCTCACCACAGGCCATTCAATAGTCAACATTATGATAGATGGAGAAAGGATTAAAGCTATCAATGACTTCATCTTACTTGGATTAACAGTCAATACCCTTGACAGCAGCACTTAAGAAAGCAGCCCATGAGGCTAAAGGCTGAAGTGCCTTTCGACATAGTTCTAACTAAGTGATTGTATCTTGCTGTCAGCCTGAAATACAGTCTTTTGCCTTCCTTAATATGGTTCTGTGTGATCTGTGAGCTATCACAATGGATTTTGGACTTAACAGAGCAGTAAGATTGGTGTCAGAATGAGTAGAAAGTAGTGTGGGACAATATGGGAGGGTATGTTTGGCCTGATGGGAATGGATTCTGTGTTGCGGATGCCCTTGGTGGAGACAGTTTCCCTTTGTGGAGTTGATAGATGTCAGACATGGCTGTTCCCATGTGGCCCTCGCTCCTTTTATACTCATGAACAACTTGTGTTAGGCAGATGGCACAACCTTACTTGCTAAAATTGAAGAGGACTTGATACTCTTAGTGCAGAGGCTCAAAGACTATAGCCTTCAATATGGATTACATCTCAACATCAAGAAGACAAAAAAATCCCACCATTTTCAACATCTTGATAGATGGAAAGAAGACTGAAATTGTCAATTATTTAATCTTATTTGGATCCACAAACAACACCCTTCCCACTAGCGGTCAAGAAAGCAAAAGACACATTGCACTGGGAAAGTCTGCAGAAGGAGTCTCTCCAAAGGACTGAGGGGCAATGAAGTCAGTTTGAGAACTAAGTATTCCTGAATCAGGCAAAGGGCTTTTCATTCACTTTCAATGCATCTGAGAGCTGGACAATGAATACGAATGACAAAGAAGTCATGCGTTTGAGTTATGATATTGGAGAAGAGTACTGAATACCTCATGGACTGCCAGAAGAACAAAATGCCTTGGACAAAGTGCAGCCAGAGTGCATCTCAGAGGCAAAGATGGTGAAGCCTCGTCTCCATGCATTGAGCATGTTAGGAGAAGCAATTCCTTGGAGAGAGACGTGCTTAGAAAGATTGGTGAAAGAGGGCAAGATTCTCAACCAGGTGGATTGGCAGAGTGACGGCAGCGATGATCTCAAGAGTGTCAGATATCGTGAGGATGGTGCAGGATAAATGAGACAGAGTTCAGATCTGTTCATAAGGTCACAGTGGGTCAGAGTTGACTCAATGGCACTGAATAACAACAACAAAATTGTGGGAAATTGTGGATTCCCCAGCATAGTGATAGCCAAAAATTAAGCTTACCCATTGTTACATTGGCAACACTTAAGTATAAGGAAAATATAGTCTCTGGAGATTGAATTTTTTTAGGATGTTTCACTTAAACTGAAATAAAAATGATAGAGAGGCTAAGAGAGGGCCCTTTTCACAGTGCTGAGCTGTGAGAGGACCTCTGCCTGAGCCTTCCCTCTTTTTCAGAACTCATTTCTTTGTATTCCTGCTTTTTTCTGCTTCCGGTTTGCAACATCTGGCACCTAAACCGCCATGAAGAACGCATCATCTTCTGAAGCTCAATATATTTCTCTCTTAAAGGAGAGCTCAAGAGCTCCAGCACAAAAGTGAAAGAAAAAAATCTTTTATGAAGTTGTTTAAATGTATTTAAAAAATAGTGTTACTAGTTTCAGCCAGCTGTTAGATCTCAATTGGATTTAAAATTAACAGAATGTTATGGGAGATTTACAAAGAACACATAAAAAAGAACAAATTCCTATTGTTTTCAGCCAGTATTGGCTTTGATAAGAGTAGTAACGATGTTCGTGCAGGATTGTATGCATAATTTTAAAAAATTTTGCAAAGAGAGATGGCTGAATCTTTGCATAAATATGAATTAAGTGATATTACATTAGAGAAGGTTAAAGCTGAAGGCAAGAAACAGCCTTTGTCATCTTTAGAAAGAGCCTTAGGAAGACTCAATCCTGAACTATGATTTTCTCTTAATTGGCATGCATTGACCAAATAGTGCTCTTCCTGGGAAATTATTTACAATTTAAAATATGATTTAGAAAAAGAAAGGGGAAAAAGTGCCTCAATTTGAAGACAGAAGCCTGTAAGTATTTTTGTTGATTGTTTTGTTTTTTGTTTAAGTTTGCTGTTTCTTTGTTTGTTTTTTGTCTAAAATTTAATGTGATAATAGTTTTGAGCTCACATAATCTGATAATTTCATTAAAATAAGAAAAGTAGAAAATACAAGAATGAATCTTACATAAAAGAAAGCTCTTAATTTAGAAGATAAAAAAGGACACAAAGCAGTAATAGAGTGAAGATAAATAAATAAATTAGAAGCTACATAATGTGATAGAAAAGTTTAGAAACAGGTAAGAAAAAAAATGTCATTTTTTCCCCCAGGGTAAATATTAACGATAAAAATATGAGTCATAAAAGTCAAATACTCTTGATTGACTACCTGTAAATCCAAAAATTAGACTTTCTAAAAGTGCTAAGAAACAAAGCAGTTTCTTTCCTAAACATAAGTGTCATGTTCATTATAATAGAGAGACGCCTCTGAGAACAGGCGCAGGGCAGAGCAGTAGCCCATAACAAGAAAGAAACTAAAGGCTTCAAAACAAAGAGATTTGTCCTCAATATCCAGTGAGCAGAGGCTGTCCCATGGAAATAAGGTCCCTAAAGATACCGTAAAATTGATTATAGTAAGAATTCATTTAATAAGTAAATGAATATTTGTACACATTGGAGTGATAGATCCCGATTATGATGGGGAAATAATTATAATGATGTCTAATTTGCAACATCCCACCTTGTTAAAAGGCCAGAGGCTCAATTATTGCTCCTGCCTAACATAAAACAAAGGGCAGCTCCAAAAAAAAAACCAAGGAGGGTTTGGCAGTGCTGGGACTAATACCTTCTGGAATACTATCATTAATGATACCCATCCTCAAATGATTGTAAAATTAGAAGGATATGAAATTCAAGGATTAGTTGATACTGGTGCTGACGTATCTATCATTGCTACTCATTAATGGCCTAGTGAGTTGCAATTAAAAGAGGTCTATGGAGAATTGGCACCTTTGAGCTGTGGTGCTAGAGAAGAGTATTGAATGTACCATGGACTGCCAAGAAAACAAACAGATTCATCTTAGAGAGGGTTAAACCAGGCTAGTCCTTGGAGACAAGGATTCTGGGGCTTCGTCTGACATATTTGGACATGTTGTAAGGAGAGACAGGTCTTTAGATAGGTACATCATGCTGGGTAGAGTAGAGGAACAGCGCAGGAGAGGAAGACCCTCTATGAGGTGGATTGATTCAGTGACTGGGGTAATCAGGATGGGTGTGTCAGAGGCAATGCCATTGGGACAGGACAGAGCAGGGTTTAGGGCTGTTGTACATAGGGTCGCTATGAGTCACAAACGACTCCGAAGCATATAACAACAACAACTTGTTACTTTTACAGGAATAAGGACTATGACAGGAGTAAAACAAAGTGAATATATGTTAGAATGTAAAAGACACAAAGGACAGATAGTAAAATTACCGCCTTTCGCTGAAAATATTGCAGTTACATTATAGGAAAGGGATTTGCTCGCTCCATGGGGAGCCACGTTGCAAATTCCTACAATATCAGAGCAGGCTAAGAACATGATGTTACACATGAACTGTCTCCCTGGTGAGGGATTAGGAAAGAAACAACAAGGGATGGTCAGCTTCAAAAAAATCCAAGGTCAATCATAGTAGAAGAAGATTAGGCTATTCAAATTTATTATGAAGACCACTGTTCGACGCTTTGCCCTTCTATCAACTTGGTTAACTGATAAGCTAATATGAGTTTAATAGTGGCCCTTAACAAAGGAAAAAAGAACTACAAATTATAGAACAAAGAATTAATGATGCCCAGTTAAGTCATATGTTGTTGTTGTTGTTGTTGTTGTTATGTGCCATCGAGTCACTTGCGACTCATAGCGACCCTATGTACAACAGCCCTAAACTCCACTCTGTCCTGTGCCAATTGCACTGTCTCTGACACTCCCATCTTGATTATCCCAGTCACTGAATCAATCCACCTCATAGAGGGGCTTCCCCTCTTGCGCCGTCTCTCCACCCTCCCAAGCATGATATCCTTCTCCAAGGACCGGTCTCTCCTCACAACATGTCCAAAGTATGTTAGACGGAGCCTCAGAATCCTTGCCTCCAAGAAGCCACCCGGTTTAACCCTTTCCAGGACGAATCTGTTTGTTTTCCTAACAGTCCATGGTATTCTCAATACTCTTCTCCAGCACCACAGCTCAAAGGCATCAATTCTCCTTTTATCCTCCTTGGTCATTGTCCAACTCTCTGATGCATGACAAGTGATTGCAAAGACCATGGCCTGTATCAGATGCACCTTAGTCTCCAGGAGACACCATTGCTCATTAGTACTCTGGAGAGGTCCCTAACAGCAGACTTTCCCATGGCAATGCGCCTTTTAATTTCCTGGCTACTGGTGCCAAGAGTATTGACTGTGGAGCCAAGCAAACTAAAGCTGTGTACAATCTCAATCTCTTCACCATCCATCCTGATGTTGCCAATTGGTCCAGTGGTGAGAATCTTTGTCCTCAATCCATGTCCTCTTCAGTTTCAGCAAGTAGGGTTGTGTCATCTGCATAATGCAGATTGTTGATAAATCGTCCACCAATCTTGACTCCACATTTCTCCTCCTAGAGCCCAGCCTCCCGGATAATCTGTTCTGCCTACAGGTTGAAAAGGTATGGAGATAGGATGCATCCCTGGCATACGCCCTTCCCAATTTTGAACCATGCAGTGTTCCCTTGCTCTGTTCTGACTGCTGCCTCCTGGTCCAAGTATAGGTTTCGCATTAGCATGTTCAAGTGTTCTGGGATTGCCATTCTTCTCAGAGTCAGCCACAGTTTGTTATGATCCACACAGTCAAATGCCTTTGCACAGTCAATGAAACACAGATAGACATTCCTCTGGTATTCCCTGTTTTCAGCCAAGATCCATCTAACATCAGCTACAATATCCCTAGTACCATAACCCCTTCTAAACCCATATAGACGTGAAAATATCTGTTATATTAATAATTATCCATTCTCTACATTCTGCTACTGGTATTTTATATTAAGAAGAAAAAATATTAGACTGGTTATTTAGGGGGGGAAGTATAATTAAAAAGCTAGTTACTTATTGGACAAAAGTGTCTGCTTTAATTATTAAAGGACAACTATGGTTAAGACAATTGTTGACATCTGATTCATTTGAAACTATAGTGGTATTTACTACTTCTTAAATTAATAACTTATAGAAAATTTCTGAAAATTAGTGAACTACTATTTCTAATTATGTGGGTAAGATTTCTAATTCACATCTGCAAAATAAATAATTATAATCCATTAAAAGAAGTGGATTCTATCAGAAAAGGTGAAAACTTATCCCCTTACAGCTAATACTTATTATACAGATGCCAACAAGATGAGATATACAGGTTATACTAATGGTAAGATAATAGTTAAAACTAATTTGACTTCTGTTCAACAGGTGAATTATATGTTATTATGTTATTGCAAGGTAAATACAAATATTTTTCAAAAAAAGGAAAACATGAAACATATGACTGTTAGTCTTTATAATCCCCAAAGACAAGCTATAATAAAAAGGGCTAATCGGACTTTACAAATTCTGTTGAAAAAAACAAAAGGGGGGGAGATGAGATAGGATGAATAACATCTCCTCAGATTATTTTGCAAAAAACATCATTTACTTTAAAATTTTTTCAATTCTGATGAGTCATAGACGACTTGGTGGCACTTAACAACAACAGTGAGAAAAGTGAAACTCCAGCTGAAAGACATTGGGTATTACAAACAATCAAAGAGCTGAATTAGCACATATATATTTTAGAGAAACTCTAACCAATGAATAGCAAAAGGGTCGCTCATTAGGGTCGAGGATTTGCTTCTATTTCTACAGGCACAGAAATGCTGTGGGTACCATCCAGAAAGGTGAAAGCCCGAGAGAAGCCAAAAGGAGCCATACCTCCATGAAGATAGAATTCTGGAATGGATGAGTCTGATGACCTTAGAGAAACAACAAAAGAGAAGACTGCTACCAGAGGTCAGGAAAGTAGAGACTCTGACTCGGGGCCAGATAAAGAAGCTGGTAGTGGAAGGGGAAAAGTGATTAAGCACACAGGGCAACAAATTGAGAATTTGGTTTTAGTTATTCTTGTTGTATTAACCTATGTTTTCTTAAAAGTAGTTACTAACTTTGACTTGCAACAAATGTTCTCTGTATACTTGTTTAAATTTTTCTGTTTCTCTACCACCTAATAAGTGTGTGTGTGTGTATGTATATTTGAATTGGGTTATGCCTTCCTGTTAATTTGGTCCTAAAGGGCAGTCATCTCCTGAGGTGGTGCTTTTAGAGCATCTTGTGAATTAGTTATTAAAAAGAAGCAAGAGGTTTACTGGAGCATTAGTTGCCGCTGTTGTAGGGATCATAGCTATAGCAGCTACAGCAGCTACTGCTGGAATTGCTCTGCACCAGAATGTTCAAACCGTAGATGGTGTCAAACAATAGTATAGTGATTCTGAGAAATTACGGTCATCTTATAGACAAGTAGATTCTGAAATCAATTCTCAATTAACTGGCTTTCAACAGTCAGTAGTTATGATAGGTGATCATATCACTAACTTACAGAGAAAACTGAAAATGTGACTGGAATATTATTCAATTTTGTGTGACCCCTGTTGTATGGAGTAACACTGAATGGCATTGCGATAAAGTTTGCAGACATATCATGAATCATGGTAATTTAACTGATGAGATACTAGAGTTATAAGCCCAAATTCATGATACTTTTAATGAACAATTAAGAAAATTTAGTAATACCGATTTTCTGGAAGAAATAACTGAAGGAATCTCTAATCTTAATCTCTTTGACCATGTTAAAATTTTTGGAAGTTCTTCTATAATCATGTTTTGCCTTATAAATCCTATTTTTGTGTTTTTATGTCAAGGGTGGAGAAGGCAAAGTAAAAAAAAAGAATAATGGGAAAGGAAGAGAAGCTTTATTTACCTTGATGACTAAGTGATGTTAAATCAACCGAAGTGGGGGGAGGGGGGGGAATGTGGATTCCTTGGCGTAGTGACAGCCAGGTCATAGCTAAGATCAGAGTCCAGACAGGACTGAGCACCTTCTGCACACAGAGAATTCCACCCAGCCCCCCCTCCGGAGGAGATACTGGGTGCCCTCTGCAAACAGAGAATTCCACCCAGCCTCTCACCCGAGGGGATGCCATGTCTGAACTTTGGTCTTAGTTTAAAGATTAAGCTTACCCATTGTTATGTTGGCAACACTTAAGTTTAAGGAAAATATAGTCTCCAGAGATTGAACTTTTTTAGGAAGATTGGCTGAAACTAAATAAAAACCATAGGGAGACGAAGAGAAGGGCCTTTTCACAGGGTTGAGCTGTGAGAGGACCTCTGCCTCAGCCCTCCCTCTTTTTCAGAACTCATTTTCCCATGTCCCTGCTTTCTTTCTGTGTCTGGGTTGCAACAGAAAATTTCTCTCAAAATTGTAATGTTCTCTTTATAATCCTCAGAATCTGTCTCTATTTCTTACAAAGAATTCTAGCTCTTTCTCCATATCTTCCTGGGGGTCCCACAGGAGCCCTGAGAAGCTCTGAAGCCTCTCTCAGTCTGAGGGGACACAGGCCAGTGAGATGAAAGGAACTGAGGAGAACTATGGGCCTGGCGTTTGTGAGAGCAGCTGGGCACCCTCAGGCCGATGGAGTCCAGCCCTGTCGCTGCAGCAGAGATGGGCAAATACAGAGAATGGTTCCGACTTCTCTGAACATGTCTGTACAGATACTGGCTCTGGATTTTTTTCACTTAATATCAAGACGGTTAGGTGTCATCAAATCAAGCCCCATTCATAGCCATCCTGTGTTTAAGAGGATGAAACGTTGTTTCATGCTGCATTACCCCTACAATCCTGTTATGCTCAAGCCCACAGTTTGTCACTATGGCAATCTATCTCGTTCAGTTAGGGTCTTCCTCTTTTAAGCCGACTCTTTAATTTACCAAGTATGATGTCCTTCTTGATGTTGTTGTTGTTGTTGTTGTTGTTGTTGTTGTGTACTATCCAGTTGCTTACAATTCATAGGGACCGTATGTAAAATAGCTCTGAACTTTTCCCTGTCCTGAACCAATCTCGGTCTCTGACACGTCTGCTTCCATTACTTCAGTTACTGTGTCAATCCATCTTATCGGTGTCTTCCTCTCCTGCGCTGTCCCTCCACCCTTCCAAGCAATGTTTTTCTCCAAGGACTGGTTGTCCTTCCTGGCAACATGCCCAAATTATGTGAGATGAAACTTCAAAATCCTTGCCTCCAAGGAACAGCCTGGTTTCATCCTCTGCAAGATAAATCCGTTTATTTTCTTGGCACTCCATGGTATGTTCAACTTTCTTCTCCAGCACCACAACTCAAAGGCATTGATTCTTTTTCTGTCATCCTTACTTATTATCCAGCTCTGTGATACATAGCAAGTAATTGCAAAGACCATGGCCTGGATCAAGCACACTTTATTCTCTAGACTGACATCGTTGCTTTTCGGTATTCTAGAGAGGTCCCTGAAAGCAGACTTTTCCCAGTGCAATTTGTCTTTTGATTGCCTGATTCTGGTACCAAGACAGTTGATTGTGGAGCCAAGCAAGCTGAAGCTGTTAGCAATCTCAATCTCTTCTTAATCTATCATGATGCTGCCAATTGGCCCAGTGGTGAAAATTTCCATTTTTCTGATGTTGATTTTCACTCCATATTGCACACTTAATCTTTGATCCTCTGCAGCAAACGCTTCAGGCCCCTTCAGTTTCAGCAAGTAAGAGTGTGTCATCTGCACAGTGCAGGTTGTTGATGAATCTTCCTCCAATCTTGATGCCGCATTCCTACTCATAAAGTCCAGCCTCCCGAATTATCTGTTCTGCATATAGATTGAAAAGGTATGGAGATAGATGTGTCCCTGACATGTACAGTTTCTGGTTTTGAATCATGCATATTTCCTTGCTCTGTTCTAATGACTACTTCCAGGGCCAAGTATAGGCTTTTCATAAGCACAATTCAGTATTCTGGGATTCCCATTCTTCTCAAGGTTAACCACAATTTATTGTGATCCACACAGTCAAATGCCTTTGCATAGTCAATGAAACACATATTCTTCTGGTATTCTCTGCTTTCAGCTAAGAGCCGTATAACATTGGCTATAAGGTCCCTAGTACTACGGCCTGTTCTAAACCCCATTTGCACTTCTGGCAGTTCTCTGTCAATGTACTGTTCTGTACTGTTCCAGTCGTTTTTAGACAGTCTTCAGTAGGATCTTGCTTGCATGTGGTATCAGTGATATTGTTTAATAATTTCCACACTCTGCTGGGTTACCTTTTTTTCTTTTTTGGAATGGGACTAAATATAGATCTCTCCCAGTAATTTGACCAGGTAGTTTTCCTCTAAATTTCTTGGCACAACCTGGTGAGCACATCCAGGGAAGCATCTGTTTGTTGAAATATGTCAACTGGTATTCCATCAATTCCTGGGGTCTTATTTTTTGCCATTTCCTTCATCTTGAACTTTCTCCTTTATCATCATTGCTTCTTGATCATCTGTTATTTCATGAAATTTCTTCTGTTAGCCTATTCTTTTTGATATAGTGACTCTGTGTACTCCTTCCATCTTCTTTTGATGCCTGATGGATCATTCGACATTCTGCCCATAGCATCCTTAAGTATTATATCTTGAGGCTTGAATTTGTTCTTTAGTTCTTTCAGCTTAAAAAATGCTGAGCAAGTTTGTCCCTTTTGATTTTCTGACTCCAGTTCTTTTTTAAAATTTTTTTAATTCATTTTAATAGACATTTACAGAGGTTTTGGATTTCCATTCATTCATTGTCACACTTTTCTCCTGCCCACCCCTCCCCACCAGTTCTCTCCCCTCTCCGAAAAAAAAACACCAAACCCTTCATTAGTATACAATTCCCCCATTCCTTCCCCCTCACCCTCCACTCCGATGACTCCAGTTCTTTGTACACTTTATTATAATACTTTGCTATGTCTTCCCAAGCTACCCTTTGAAATTTTCTACTCAGCTCCTTAACTTCTTGATTTCTTCCCTTTGCTTTGTCTTCTCGGCTCTCTAGTGCAATATTCAGAGTTTCTTCTGACATAGCTTGTGCAAAATATGTGAGCCAATGTCTCAACATCTTCACCACTAAGGAGCATTCTGGCTGCATTCCTTCAAGACATCTATTTTTACTTTTGGAAGGCGATGATATATGCAATATTCTTCACCAACGTAATCATTCAGATGAATCCATTTCCTCTTCAACCTTCCTTATTCATTATCCAGCTTCCATGTGCATGAAGTAAATGAAAAGACCATGGTTTCAGGCAGGAGCACCTTAGTCCTCAAGGTGACATCCTTACTTTTTAACATTTTAAGGAAGTCTTTTACAGTAGATTTCCCCAATGCAATCCATTGTTTTATTTCTTGATTTCCATGACTGTTGACTCTGGATCCAAGTGAAATTAAATCCTTGACAGCTTCATACATCTTATATCATGATGTGGCTTATTGGTTCAGTCATGATTTTTTTTAATTTTATACAACAATTTTATTGTGATATCTAGTGAGGTAGAGTGACATGGTGATTTCAGCAACAGGCTCTAGTGTGTCAGAGATGGTGAAAACGGCCCAGGATAGTTCACGTCAGCTGTCCATAGGGTTGCTTTGTGTCATGCTCAACTCAACGGCTCCTAACAACAACAACAACAACAACAATTATTATGTAGAAAATATGTGTTTGGATATTTAAGAACTTGTTTCCTCAATGATAAAGCTTTTCCTTTCTTTCTTTGAAAAAAAAAAGTATCTTGTATCTTTGAACAACTGCATTCTCATAGTTACTAGCCATATCTTAATGTACTTCCCCCCACTTTATTTTTATTTATATTGATTTGTATACAAAATTTGTATACATTGTGTATCATTCATGCACTTTGTATTCCATTCATTCCTACATTCACACTGTGTTTCAAATTATCAGTCATGTACAATGTTTTTATAAAATCAGTCACCACTGATCTGTAACAGAGTATGGTAAGTGGAAGGATGGTGTGGGAGGGGGGTTGAAGGAAATAGGAAGGATCCAATGAGGACCTGTAAAGATAGGATACTACTAGGTAAAATGTATTTTTTGGGATATAATGTTCTTGTTGGTAAATAGCTCTTCTTGTGGGTGATGATTCTCTGGCACTAATTATTTCATATTCAAATAATTCATCTTTGATGTCATTCCCCAATTCATCTAGTCTTCCATCCTTGGTGTTTAATGCTTATTATTATTATTTGTGTGCTAATTTTTTAAATTATTATTTAATTTTATTAGTTTTAATGAACGTTTACAGAGATTTGGGGTTTTCATT
>NW_006400249.1:9964-24430 GCF_000299155.1 Elephantulus edwardii | reverse complement strand
ATAATGTTCTCCAGAGTCAACCATTTTGAATAATATTGCATGAGTTCCTTGTTTTTCAATGCAGCATAGTATTCCATTGTGTGAATATACCACAACTTCTCTATCCATTTGTTTGTTGATGGGCCAGTCATGATTTTTATGTTCTTATTTTGAGATGCAATCTACCCTGAAGAGCATAGTCTTTCATCTTTGTCATTAAGCTTTTCAAGTCCTTTCCACGTTGAGGAAGCAAGATCGTGTCATCTGTAGGTTACTGTCGAGTCTTTCTTCAAATTTGAAGAATTGAGTTCTTTACCCAGTCAAGGTTATTGGATTATTTGCTAATGTATAGATTGAACAATACAGTGAAAGGATATAGCCCCAATACACACCTTTCCTGATTTTAAATTGTGTTCTGTGATTGTCTATGTACAGATTCTACAAAAGTACAAGACTAAATAAAAGACTAGTAGAATCTAAACTGTCAATATGTCAAGGGATTTTTTTTCTTTCAGAGAAACAGATATGTCTTGAGGAAAAATGCAGTCAGAGTGTTCCTTGGAGGCAAAGATGATGAAGCTTTATCTCACACACTTTGGGCATGTTGCTAAGAGAGTCTATTCTTTGGAGAGGGTCATTATGCTTGCAAAAGAGGGTCAGCAAAAGAGAGTAAGATTCCCTATAAGGTGGAGTAACAGAGTGCCTGCAGCAATGGCTTCAAGTGGTATCAGAGATGATAAGGATGGCACAGGATAGGACAGAGTGCAGGTCTGTTGTTCATAGGGTTGCTATAGTTGGACTTGACTCAATGGCACCTGACAGCAACAACAAGGCATCTGAGGTCCTCCTACATAGGCATGTCGCTTCAGTTGTATGTCCCTCAAATGCTTGCAGGTTCACTGTTTCTCAAAGACTCGCACACCTGGATGGATGGACCCAGTAGAGCTCCACGGGCTGAGAAGATGCTGAAAGAGTTCTCTGTCTTCACATAGACACCAAACCAGTTGTCTCTCTCCCCGAACACTTATCAGACCACAGGGGTGATTCTTAAGCTCTGCTAGATCTCAGATACTTTTGAGGATTTTATAAAAATGATGGGCCTTTCTCCCCCGGAAAGTGCTCACACACTTAATGCACAAAATGTTAAGGGGTTCACAGTCCCCTCAACTTGAAGCAGATCTATCCCAGGAGCTCCCAGAAACTTCTCTTAGGAGTTCCTAAGAACCCTTGTCTTAGATCCCTCTGAAAGGGGACAAAAACTATCTCTAATATCAGAGAAAAGTCTGCAGAACCCAACTGATTAGAAGTCCCCTGGAGACAACTCCTTAAGGACAAGTTTCCTGTTTGGAACTGAGATGCCTGGGCTCGCGTCCTAGCCCTCCATCCATCAGCTGTGGAAACTAGGTGCACCCTGTGGGCTCCCCATTGGCTGCTCTGTCTCCCTCACAGAACTCTTGTCAGAATTCAACAATTTGCTACATGTCAACGTGCTCCAGAGAGTTCACAACAAGACCCTCAAAGCAAATGCCAGGAGCGCTGAATGTGTACTTGGATCGAGAGTACAACTCACAGCAGATGCAGACATGCCGATCCTTTCTTTAAAAAAAAAGCTTTATAATATGCTCTCTGTGAAGCTGGGGGCAATCTGTACGCTTGGTGGGGAGAGTCAGAGTTGTACTTTGACAGAGAACCAAGTCACCTTTGCTTTTTCTTTTTTATGCTTCGTCATCTTTATTTTGTTTAAGTAAGTAGTTAATATTTCCTGGGGCCCAAGAGGACTTAGTTCGTAAGAAGCTGGCACCATTCCCTCTAACCTGCCTCCTATGAAAGACTGCGGTTGTGTGGTGTGTCAGGCAAAGTCCTCCCATCCTGTTGTTCACTAGCTGGAGAAAACATTGGCTGCAAGTTAGGACACCCCTCTTAAAGATCACTCACATGACAGCGGCCAGGTCACAGTCCCCATCAGCTCTCTGGATGCGACAGGAAGTCACTCTTTCCAGGAGTCTCCTAGAAACGTGGTGTGACACTTCTGTGCAGCAGCTGGAGGCAATGGGAAATATGGCTGGAAGAAGAAAAGGAAGAAAGTCAAGCCCTACTGCTGCTAAACCTTGCTTACTGAGAATGAGGAGGGCCTGAAACACCTGCTGCAGAAAAGCAAAGGCTTCAATATCTGGTCCATCTCAATATCAACCAATAGTCAACATCGTGACAGGGGGAGAAAAGATTGAAATTATCAATGACGTCATCTTACTTGTATCCACAAACACCACCCATGGTACCAGCAGTCAGGAGATCAGTAGACATATTGCACTGGGAAAGTCTACAGTCAGGGACCTCTCCAAATTATCAAGGAACAATGGTGTGAGTTTGAAGACTAAGGTGCACCTAATTCAAGCCATGGTCTTTCCCATCACTTGCTATGCATTTTAGAGCTGGACAATGAATGACAGAAGAGAGAAGGGGGTGGGGGGAAGAATGACAGAAGAACTGATGACTTTGAGTTGTGGCGTTGGAGAAGAGTACTGAACACCCCACAGACTGGCAGCCAAAAGAATGAACAGGTATGTCTTGGAAAAGGAGCAGCCAGAGTGCTCCCTGAAGGCAAGGAGGGCAAAGCTTCGTCTCTCATCCTCTGGACATGTTGGTAGGAGGCACTATTCCTTGGAAAGGACGTCATGCTTGGGAAGGTGGAGCGTCAGCAGGAAAGGACGAAGCTCCATAGGATGGACTCTGACACTGACTATGGCCATGGGCTCCAGTGTCAATGGTGAGGGTGGCCCAGGGCAGGCCAGGAGGCAGGTCCACTGTTCACAGGGTCACTGTGAGTCATCACTCAACAGCACTTACCAACAACACAGTTTCTAGAACATGAGTCTCGTTATGGATTCAATTCTGTCCTCACAAGTTCTGTGTTCCAATCCCAAGGCAGTGCTTGTTGATATAATCCTGGAAATGGGTCTGTTGGGGTTTTTTGGTCAATGAGGACAGACCAGGGTGTAGAAACTTGAGATCATTGTCGTCACATCAGAACCAACTCATAGCTGACCCTCCAGTGGCTGCAAACAACACAGGAGGAGATTGCTCTTGTTCCTCTACCAGAGCCACTGGCAGATTCGAACCACTGGACAGGCAGCCTTTGGAGTAGTAGTGCAATCCTATGCCACAAAATTAATGTGGGGTGTATCATGAAGCCAATCCCATCTGAGGTATAAGGAAAGATTAGACATGGAGATACACACAAGCAAGAAGTCAGGTGTCACCAGAGGGTTGCCTATAAGCCAAGGAACCAAGGTATGCCTGGGGTCACTAACAACGCACCTTCTCCAAGACATATGTTTGTCCTCTTGCTTGTCCTTGGGATGGTCAGTACTCTCCTACAACGCCACAGCTCAAAGACATCAATTCTTCTTCTGTCATCCTTATTCACTGTCCAGCTCTCAGACGCACAGCAAGTGATTGAAGACCATGGCCTAAATGTCTTGGAAAAGGTACAGCCACAGTGCTTCTTGGTGGCAAGGGTGGCAAAGCTTCATCTGTCATCCTTCGGACGTGTTTTTAGGAGAGGCTATTCCTCGGAAAGGGATATCATGCTTGAAATGGTGGAGAGTCAGCAAAAGAGAGGAAGACCTTCACTGAGGCCAGTTGTCACAGTGCCTGCAACAATGGCCTCTAGTGTATCAGAGACGTTGAGGATGGCACAGGACAGGACTCAGGTCAGTTCAGAGGGTCAATATGTGTCAGCAGCACCTGACAACAACTGATAACGCAGCTAGCAACCCAGCGCAGACAATTATTTAGCCTCCAGAATTGTGGGAGAAGAAATTTCTCTTCTTTTAAGACTCACACAGATGGCATTTCTGTTACCGCAGCAGTAATATTCAGGTGAGCGTAGGTTTCCGCCACAGACCTCAGAGAAGCATGTGAATTCACTCAAATGACTGCCAAACTCTGGCTGGTCTGAGGTAGACCACAACTCTGCCTTCCTGGCATTTAGGCCAGATAAATCTAAAGAGATAGCACCGAGATAAACACCAAGAGATAAAGACACAAAGCAAGAGACAAGATCAAGAGCAACACGAGGTAGTGAGGATCCAGGGGTTAAAGGCCCAGAGAGTAAGGTCAGTAGGATATTGCTCCTTCCTCTGAGGAGGGAGGTCACAGGCCCTGGTGCAGGTGTGACCGGACCAGCAACAGGCCTGGCTGAATAAAAGATGTGGACAGCTCTGTCCACAATAAGGAAACACACAGTTAAGAGTCTGGAGACAGGAAAGTTCAAGGCACACAGGGTGGGCTCTTAAGGGAGCTCTGGTGGCCCAGTGGTAAGAAGCCATGCTGTAATCCTGAAGTCACACAGTTCGAATCCACCAGCTGCTCCACAGGAGAAGTGATGGGGTGGTGCTGATAAATTCAAAATTCTCTATGAATGTATTATTTATGGAACTATAGTTAAATAGTTATAAAACTGCCATCAGTTTTCTCCAGCACACAAGGCTAGTTGCTTGACCTTGGAATTCTTAGTTTCCTTTCTTTAATCTATCTGTGTACCAGAAGAGGAGATGCATCTCCTAGATCAGCATTATGTCTTTGAAACTGTTTTTCCCAGTCCTATGTCAACTGACTCTGAGAAGAATGGGAATCCCAGAACATTTAATCGTGCTAATGCGAAACCTATACTTGGACCAAGAGGCAGTCGTCAGAACAGAGCAGGGCAACACTGCCTGGTTCAAAATCGGGAAGGGTGTACGCCAGGGACGCATCCTGTCTCCATACCTTTTCAACCCGTATGCAAATCAGATTATTCGAGAGGCTGGGCTCTATGAGGAGAAGCATGGCGTTAGGATTGGTGGACGATCTATCAACAATCTGCGTTATGCAGATGACACAACCCTGCTCGCTGAAACTGAGGAGGACCTCATGCACTTGCTGCAGAGGGTCAAGGACTGAAGCCTTCAGTATTAGACTGAGGCTCAATGTCAAGAAGACAAAGATTCTCACCACTGGACCAATTGGTAGCATCTGGATGGATGGCGAAGAGATTGAGATTGTTCACAGCTTCAGTTTGCTTAGCTCCACGGTCAACACTCTTGGCACCAGCAGCCAGGAAATCAAAAAAACGTATTGCGATGGGAAAGTCTGCTGTTAGGGACCTCTCTAAAGTACTCAAGAGCAACGGTGTCTCTCTGGAAACTAAAGTCCACCTGATACAGGCCATGGTTTTTGCAATCACTTGTTACTCATCAGAGTTGAACAATGACTAGGGAGGATAGAAGGAGAATTGATGCCTTTGAGCTGTGGTGCTGGAGAAGAGTATTGAATGTACCATGGACTGCCAAGAAAAGAAACAGATTCATCCTGTTGTTGCTGTTGTTGTTCTGTGCCGTCGAGTCGCTTTTGACTCATAGCGACCCTATGTACAACAGCCCTAAATTCTGCTCTGTCCTGTGCCAATTGCACTGTCTCTGACACTCCCATCCCGATTATCCCAGTCATTGAATCAACCCACCTCATAGAGGGCCTTCCCCTCCTGTGCTGTCCCTCCACCCTCCCAAAAAGATTCATCCTAGAGAGGGTTAAACCAGGCTACTCCTTGGAGGCAAGGATTCTGGGGCTTCGTCTGACATACTTTGGACATGTTGTAAGGAGAGACAGGTCTTTAGAGAGGGACATCATGCTGGGCAGAGTGGAGGAACAGCGCAGGAGGGGAAGACCCCCTATGAGGTGGATTGATTCAGTGACTGGGGTAATCGGGATGGGTGTGTCAGAGGCAATGCGATTGGCACAGGATAGAGCAGGGTTTAGGGCTGTTGTACATAGGGTCGCTATGAGTCACAAACGACTCTATGGCACATAACAGCAACAATGTCAACTGTAACTTAATCTGCCTGTTTTCCAGGAAAGGGAGTACTGAATTAACTCTTATCTTTCTAAAACCTGTTTTTCTGGTATATGTTAACTAGTTTATAAGTTGCCTCTTTACTGGTATCTGGGTGTGAATAGTTTTCCTTCAGATGTAGAAATTCTTTGATTTTTCTAACAGAAGTGCATTGTTAGCAAGTTAGTGTCTCACCCTGGCATAAAAACCTAATGACTCTCCCCGATGGGGAGGCAGTCTTTGAGGCCACTGATGTCCTCCCAGATCTGTAATAAAGTGCATATGGATATTGCAATTCGTTTGTCTCATTGACAATTGACTACAGAAAGAACCCCTTGAGTTCAGTAACAGAAGGATGGACAATGTTGTCCCATGCAATTAACTGCCTCTGAAAACCCACCAGAGGGTCAGATATGGGTCAATTCACTACAACAACAACAAAGAGAAATCAAGGGAGCATTGGTGTCCTAATGTGTAAGGATTTGCACTGCAATCCCAAAGGCTGGTGGTTTGAATCAATTGGCTGCTTTGAGGAAGAAAGATGAGCAATCTTTTCCTGTGCTATTTGCTGTTGTTGTTGTTGTTGTTGTTGTTGTTGTTGTTGTTGTGTGCCATTGAGTCGCTTGCAACTCATAACGACCCTATGTACAACATCCCTAAACTCTGCTCTGTCCTGTGACAATCACACCATCTCCGATACACCCATCCCGATTACCCCAATCACTGAATCAATCCACCTCATAGGGGGGCCTTCCCCTCCTGCGCTGTCCCTCCACCCTACCAAACATGATGTCCCTCTCTAAGGACCTGTCCCTTCTTGCAACATGTTCAAAGACAGAGCCTGTGCTATATTTACAGCCTCTGAAAAGCCCCTGAAGGGTCAGCTGTGAGTAAGTTCTGACTCCCCAGTACACAGCAACAACAACAAAGAGAAATCTGTTGAAGATAGACCAAGCCACACTGCTGAAGCCCTCAGTGTCAGCCTCAGGAAAAATGTTGACTGAGAGCGGCCTCACGAATGCAGAGACTGGCTCCATTGTTTCCAAGACTTTGTGTGGTCTCTCAGAAGCAGATCACACACTTGCCTAAGAGGCATCTCTGGAGTGACTTGAATAGCCAACATTGTGTCTAGTAAATGAGCAGTTAAACTGAATACTCAGACTCATTATATGAATTGCTGCCTGGTTATCAAGTACCATCCAGTAGGAACCCACTCCCAGCTGACCCCGACTCATCCTCCTGTGAAGCAGCTGGTGGATTCAAACCATGTGCCTTTGTATGGCAGTGTAGTTCCTTATCACTAGGCCAGATGGGAACCACAGAAGATCTAAGAGAGGAGAAGAGTTTTGGGAAAATGTACATTGCACCACTAATGATAGATTAAAGTGGGGAGTAACTTGGGGTGAGAGATCAAGTGAGAAAGAGATTCTCGTGTTTCCTAGCTAGAATATGAGAACACCAGTACGAAGGAGCTCTCATTCCTGCACTAATACACATGATCTGGTACATCTACCTTCATAGCAGAGTTATCCACAATGGCAAGAAAATGGAAATAGCCCAAATGCCCATTAACAAATGGATTTATAAATTGTACAATGGAATACTGTGCAGCATTAAAGAACAATTTCATAGCCACACCTTTTCAATCTATGCGCAGAACTGATCGTTCAGGAGGCTGGGGTTTATGAGGAGGAGTGTGGCATCAGGATTGGAGGAAAACTCATTAACAACCTATGTTATGCAGATGACACAACCTTGCTTGCTGAAACTGAGGAGGACCTGAAGCACTTGCTGCAGAAGATCAATAACTGTAGTCTTCAATATCGATTGATGCTCAACATCAAGAAGACAAAGATTCTCACCACTGGGCCAATTGGCAGCACCGTGATGGATGGAGAAGAGATTGAGGTTGTTAACAGTTACAGCTTGCTCGGCTCTACAATCAACACTCTTGGCACCAGCAGTCAGGAAATCATATAATGAATTGCATTGGGTAAATCTGCTGTCAGGGGCCTTTCCAGAGTACTGAGAAGCAACAGTGTCAGTCTAGAAATGAGAGTGTGCCTGATCCTGGCTATGGTCTTTGCAGTTACTTGCTATGCATCAGAAAGTTGGACAATGACTAAGAATGATGGAAGGAATTACCTTTGAGTTATGTTGCTGGAGAAGATTCTTGAACACACATGGACAGCCAGGAAAACAAATTGGTCTGTCGTGGAGAGGGTGAAACCAAGTTTCCCCTTGGAGGCTAGGATTTGAAGCTCCATCTCACATACTTTGGGCATGTGGACAGGAGGGACAAGTCCTTAGAGAAGGACATCATGCTTGGATGGGTGGAGGGACAGCGCAGGAAAGGAAGAGACTCAATGAGATGGATTGATACAGTGACTGAGGCAATGGGGGTTGATGTGTGGGAATCTGTGAGACTGGCTCAGGACAGGGAAGGGTTCAGAGCTGCTGTACACAGAGTTGCTGTGGGTCTCAGGTGACTCGGCAGCACCTAACAACAGCATGAGAGAATCTAGAGAGCATTATGACAAGTGAAATAACTCTGTCTCATTAGAACAAACGCCGCATAAGAGTATCATAGTAAAAATAGAGGATAAATAGTAAGATGTATATGAAGTGTCCAAAAGGGAAAGGGGGAGGGGAGAAAAGTGCAACAATGAACGAATGGAAATGCAAAGTCTCTGTAAATTTTCATTGAAATTAATAATAAATTTTTTTAAAACACCAAAAAAAACCCCAAAACAAACAAACAACAACAAAAACTTATTAAGGTGCACCTGATTCAAGCCATAGCCTTTTCCATCACTCCTGTGCATCTGGGAGCTGGACAATGACGAAGGATGACACAAGTAGAACCAATGTCTTTGAGTTGTGGTGTTGGAGAAGGGCACTGAGCAGACTAAGGACTGCAGAGACAGTGCAGTCAGGGTGCTCCTTGGAGGAGAGGGTGGTGAGGCTGCCTTCCGTGTTTTGGGCATGTCATTAGGAGAGGCTAGTCTTTGGGCCCAGTGCAGCTATGTGCTCTGGTACAACAGAGATGACAGGGTGGGCGGAACTCAGAGCCACTGTTCACAGGGTCGGTGTGAGTTGTCGTCAACTCCACGGCACCTGACAGCAGCAACAGCAACAAGCCTTTGCACAAGCAGGCGGCCATATTATTCTCCCACAATCATGAGTGAGATTCGAACTGCCAGCCTCTCGGTTAGCAACTCTTGCTTACTCTGCAGTGCTATCGGGCCTCCTGGGTCTCAGTCAACGACTCTTTGAATGTCTAGTTGGTGTCAGGTGCCATGTGTGCAGAATAGAGCTGTCCCAAAGGCCTGACAGAGTGTGACCTTACAGACCTGTTTTTGGAGGGGGCTCTAAGTATGTCCAAACTGCCAGTCTTTGGGTTTATAGTTGAGTCCTTAACCATTCCCAAGGAGTTAACGAAATAATAGTCCATCCAAATAGCATAAAGGATCAAGGAGTTCTGGGGGCATCATCTGTAGTAAGATGTGGTGTTAACACAGCAGTGGGTGCGACTCCAGTGCACTGAGCCCACCAGCACACCACACCAGAAAGACTGGCTGTCTCCTCTCAGACAGCTACAGCCTCAGACACCAGCAGAGGGGGCGACCAGCACATCTGAGTATATGGGAGTGTACGTGAATGGCCACAGTTTAGTTTCAAGTGAAAAAAGAAGTTGCTGTGTAAGAGCTGTTATTGTTGCTGTGTGCCATGGAGTTGGAACTGAGCCATAGCTGGCCCTGCAGCGGGCTTTCAGAGGCAGTAAACTGCACAAGAGAAGAGTGCCCATCCTTCTCTCGCTGAGCAGTGGTGGATTCAAACTGCATGCCTTTGGGATTGGAGTGCAACTTCTTACCAGTAGGCCACTGGAGAGAGGTTCCAAAAATTTCAAGTGATTCTATTTTTAGAAGAAAGAATGTAGACATAAACATGGGGGAAATTACACACTATATATAGCATGTATGACACAACCCTGCTTGTTCAAAGTGAAGCACTTGCTGCAGAAGGTCAAGGACTGTAGTCTTCAATATGGGTTGAAGCTCAACATCAAGAAGACAAAGATTCTCACCACTGGGCGAATTGGCAGCACCTTATTAGATGGAGAAGAGATTGAGGTTGTTAACAGTTACAGATTGCTCGGTTCCACGATCAACAATCCACAATCTTGACACCACCAGCCAGAAAATCAAAAGACGAATTGTACTGGGAAAAATCTGCTGTCAGGGACCTTTCCAGAGTACTGAAAAGCAACCAGATCATTCTAGAGACTAAGGTGTGTCTGATCCAGGCCATGGTCTTCCCAATGACTTGCTGTGCATCAGAGAGCTGGACAATGACTAAGGATGACAGAAGAAGAGTAGATGCCTTCAAATTGTGGTCCTGGAGAAGAGTCTTGAACATACCATGGACTGACAAGAAAACAAATTAGTCTGTCTTAGAGAGGGTGAAACCAAGTCTCTCCTTGGAGGCTATGATTTCAAAGCTCAGTCTCACATACTTTGGGCACATGGCCAGGAGAGAATACTGCTTGCAGAAGGACATCATGCTCGGAAGGCTGGAGGGACAATGCAGGAGAAGAAGACCCCAGATGAAATGGATTGATACAATAACTGCCATGGGAGTAGGTGTGTCAGAGTCAGTGAGACTGGCTCAGGACAGGGCAGAGTTCAGAGCTGTGGTTATACATAGGGTTGCTATGAGTCACAGGCGACTTGACAGCACATAACAACATGGCATACACACACACACACACACACACATCCATGAATGCACATGAAGATATATGTTTAAATTTATAAGGTACAACTGCTTCTAGAGCTGTTGCTGTTACATGCTGTTATTGAACAACATATCTGAACTCATCATCTCTGACATACCTGAGCCCATTGCTGAAGTCACTGTCAGTCCATCTGGTGGAGAATCTTCCTCTCTTTCGCTGACCCTCCACTACTCCAAGCCTGATGTCCCTTTCTAAGGAAGAACCTCTCCTAACAACGAGCTCAAAGGACGTGAGAAGGAGTGTCACCATCCTTGCCTCCAAGGAGCGCTCTGGCTGCGCTTTTTCCAGGACATATCTGTTTGTTCTTTTGGCAGTCGTGGGATATTCAGTATTTTTCTCCAACACCACAACTCAAAGGCAACAGTTCTTCTGTCATCCTAATTCATGGTCCAACTCTCAAAAGCACAGCTAGTGACCGAGAAGACCATGGCCTTAAGCAGATACTCCTCAGTCTTCAAACTGACATCATTGCTCCGCAGTGCTTTGAGGAATTCTTTTACAGCATACTTTCTCAGAGCAATGCATCTTGTGATTTTTTATTTTTACTACTGTGCCAACAATGTCAATTGTGGATCCAAGCAAGAGTAAATTATTGATATTTTCAATCTTTTCTCCACGTATCATGATGTCAGATTTTTTTATGCCCAAAATTTATTGATAGAACATAGTGTCCAGAGATTGGAATCAAGTCCTTCAGGGGGACAGAAAATAGAGAAATAAAACTCTCCAGACTTGCCACGACAGTCAAGACAGACATCAGAAAACAAAGTTTGGACTCAATTTTAAAAGAAGAATCAGCATTCGCCTGTTTGAGAAGAAGTGGAGCTGCGTTCTAAGAGAAGGAACTCCTGGTTCAGAGGACTGAGACAGAAGAGAACAAACACAATGCTTGTATGGTTAAGTATCACACAGTCCGAAGTCAAACCTGCAGAACCTGGTGTCTCAGACCGGGAAACCTCTAGCCTGACACTGCCATCAGCAATGGTGGATCAGGCGATCTCCGGCCACAGGGCCCAGGGAAGATGTCTCGGATCTTAGGATCCACTTCAGTAAGACCTAGGTTGGTCTAAGATCCTAGTAAGAATGCTCCAAGCAGGATGTTCATAAAATTACCTGGAGCTCATGGCATTTCTCCCTCGAGACTGGAAGACTTAGATAGTGCCTGGCAAACCAACCAAGCTGCTCTAGCCACAAACGATGGGCCCTGAGAGAGGAATGTGGCACAGAATGAAAGTCTTTTTTAAAAAAAAAAAAAGAAATTTTTATTTTATACTGATTTACTTAGAAAATTCATAAACATTCCTTTTCTCACTCATCTTTCCCCTTTCCTTTACCCACCCCTCCTTCTACCTACACATTCTCACCCCTCTACTCCTATTCCACCCGCCTTGGATCCTCAAACACGTTTTACTAGTTATCTTTCCATTTCTACAATAATGGTCTTATATGGTATTTGTCCTTATGGGACTGAGTTAGTTCACTTAGCTTAATGCTCTCCAGTCCCTCCCAAGTTAGGTAGTGATTTTTCAAAATCATTGCTCCTGTGTGCTGCGTAGTATTCCATCATGTGAACATATCCTAATTTCCCACTCCATTTGTTTGCGGTTGGACATTTTAGTTGGTTTCATGTTCTTGCTACGGTAAAAAACACTGCTATGAACATTGGTATACAAATCTCTGTATGTGCTTTAATTCTCATTTTCTCAGGGTGTATTTGAAGCAATGGAATAGCTGGGTCATATGGAATCTCTACGTTCAGCTTTTTATTCTTTTTTTAAAATTATTATTATTTGTTTGTTGTGTACCATCAAATCAGATTTGACTGGTACAGAAGGAGTTTGTTCCTCCTTCTCCAGCAAAGCATCTGGTGGATTTGAACCGCTCATCTCTGGGAAACATTCAGCTTTTTTAAGGGAACACCAAACTGCCTTCCAGAGTGGTTGTACCATTGTACAGTCCCACCAACAGCATATAAGAGTTCCTATCTTGAGGGAGCTCTGGTGGCCTAGTGGCAAGAAGCTGCACTGCAATCCCAGAGGTACACAGTTTGAATCCACCAGATGCTCTTCTGGAAAAGGAGGGACAATCTCCTCCTGTACCAGTCAGATGCAATTTGACAGTACACACATAAAAAATAATAAAAATTTTAAAAAAGAGTTCCCATCTCTTCACATGCTCTCCAACATTTATTACTTGCTGTCTTGTTAAACTTTTCCAACTGCTACTGGTGTGAGATGATATCTCTTAGTGGTTTTTCTTTGCATCTCTCTTATTGCCAGTGATTTTGAACATTTCTTCATGTGTCTATTGGCCATCTGAATATCTTCCTCTGTGAAAAGTCTTTCCACATCTTTTGCCCATTTTGTAATAGTGTTATCAGTCTTTTTTCTTGTGGGCCCTATAGGATTCAGTGAACTTTTGATAAGTGACCCTTGTCTGAAGTGGTATTGCCAAATGTTTTTTTCCCCAATCAGTAGGGTGTTGTGTTTTGTTGGGTTGTGTGTTTTTTTCACTCTTTTGGAAAATCTGTTTGATGCACACAAGGATTTCATTAAAGTCTCTTGTTAAAAATTTTTTTTCATTGTGGATTTAGTGAAAGTTTACAGTAAGGATGACTTTTCATTAATTCACTGATGCACATTTTCCTCCCTGCCCCAATCCACTTTGCAATGCATGTCTTGTCCCAGACGGTCAGTGTAGCATTCACTATCTGCACATTCTTTTTCTGCTCCTACTCCCATGTCCATCCTATTTTTTTTTTAATTTTCACAAGTTCTTTAATTTCTAGATGTTCAGACAAATATTTTTGAGAGCTCAGGTTACGTCTAGGGCGAAGCCAGAGCCAGCTTTTAAGCAGCCAGAACGCTGCAGTAATTGAATGTCTGACCATTTCTCTTCTAGCACATTCTCTGTTCTCTTCTTCCAGAGACTGTAGACATCTGTTTATTTAGCTTGATTAGCTGTCGTCCTCATGAAGGTGCATCGACAACAGTCATGTCATCTGCAGTTGTTTCAGTTGTTGTATCTCTGTCTGAAATGCCATACATGGAGTCATTCCTGACCAGCCGTCCGTTTTCAAGAAGAGCATTCTCACTCACAGGACGCTCCCTTTTTAGTCTGCCAACTGGCCAGATTTCTTCATTTTGAGGGGGGGGAGCAGGTCCTTCTAAATCCAGAAAATCTAGTGGTCTTTGACTCGGTGTAAGAACACAGGGTAGTACTGTGAGTACCAGAGGCTTAAGGGAGTGACTGGCTAAGGTCAAGGTCTGCTGGTCTTGAAAATGGAATGTCTCCATTGTTCCTGCAACAACAATCCTCTCCGGAACCTGGAACCTTCATGATGGCACTGGCATTCAGAGCTCCTTCCTGAAATCCTTGTTCCAGGCCTGCATTCAGTGGAGCCACTCTTCATTTTTCTGAAACTCTCATTCATTGACTGAAATCTTCAGTGTTTTCCATGTCATTTATTTTTTTGTTTTATTATTTTTTTTGCATGCAATCCAGATTGTCCCTCCCCCAGCAGAACATCTAGTGTATTTGAACCGTGTGCCTTCCGGATTGCAGTGCAGCTTCTTGCCACTAGGTCACCAGAGCTCCCACTGAACATTCTTTATTTATTTATTTTTTTTATTCTTTTTTTTTAGTGTATTCCATTTCATACTGAATTTGACTGAAGCAGAAGAAGAAGAAGGAAATTCTGCCCCACTCACCAACTGTGTCACAACTACTGCTCACTCTCTGGAATTCTCTGTTTCTGTGCTTCATATTAAGTCCTTCGACCTGCTTCAGTGACGTGTGCTGGCCTCGGAGCCACTTG
>NW_006400249.1:0-9714 GCF_000299155.1 Elephantulus edwardii | reverse complement strand
TGTGATTAGACCAGTTTTCCTACCCATTCATTTGTAAAAATATTTTTGTGTGTTTTATGTTTTGGGGTTGTTTCTTTTTAAAATATGGAACTCTTCACTAATTTGTGTGTCACCCTTGTGTAGGAGCAATGCTAATCTTCTCTGTATCGTTCCAATTTTAGTATATGTGCTGCCGAAGCGAGCACATGTTGGTTTGTTGGTTTTGTTGTTGTTTTTTTTTTTAAAAAAAAAGACATTTATTCAATATCATGATCAGACTATTAACATTTAGCAATCAACAGCATGGGTGCAAAAAATAAAAATGACAATAAAATCCTTCTGTTTGCAGAATGTTTTACACTTTCCACAGAACAGAAACAAAAATAATGTTATACAATTAGTCACAAACACAGCCCATGAGTTTTTTGCCCACACAAATGAGTACTGTCTGAAGCATTTCTTCTCTGTAGCGGTGAGGCCCTGTCACCACGGTGCTTGGCTGAGTTCACAAATCTGTTGTAAACAGGAGCTTTCTGTCACTTCTCCGGCTCTCCTCTCCAGTTAAGCTTTGTTTTTCTGGCGGTAATTAAAATCATCGGCACTGCCATTGCTAC
This sequence comes from Elephantulus edwardii, assembly GCF_000299155.1. Taxonomy (NCBI): domain Eukaryota; kingdom Metazoa; phylum Chordata; class Mammalia; order Macroscelidea; family Macroscelididae; genus Elephantulus; species Elephantulus edwardii. The sequence continues at coordinate 9,121 of NW_006400249.1, read as the reverse complement.
TGTAGCTGCTGTTCGAACTACCGTAGCCAACTTGGTTTTGTGGTTTGACAAAATATTGACCACCACCACCATGAGAGCTGTGGGTCCAAAATTTGAAGACTGATTGTTGTAATTGCCAAAATCTTTGTAGCTTCCACGACAAAGTTGCTTCCATCATTACCAAATCCATGATAACCATCCCCACGGCCTCCATATCCTCTACTTCCCCGGCTGCCACCAGAGGCACCTCGTCCACTGACGTTTCATCCTCCACCAAAGTCGTTGTTGCCACCAAAGCCACCTCCACAGCCACCACCAAAGTTTCCAGAACCACTTCAACCTCTTGGGCTGGAAGAGGCATTGGCTCTCACTCTGAGGGGTCTTTCCTCACTTCACAGTTGTGACAATGACAGTAGGCTATCTCTGAATAATAATTTTATCCACAGAGTCAAGTCATCAAAAGTTACAAAAGCACCACCCCTCTTCTTGCCACTGCCTCGGTCAGTCATGGTTTCAATCACTTCCATTTTCCCATACTGCTCAAAAGAATCTCCTCAGTGATGGTCTTCAGAATCTTCTTTAATTCCACCAACCACCTTTTTCCTACTTAAGTGGGCACCTGGTCTTGGAGAATCTTCTCTCCAGACAGCCCTCTTGGGTTCCACAACCCTTCCATTCATCCTGGGGGGACCTTGCATTCAGGCTGCACCCACCTTTCCACACGAGTATGTGTCAAGCCCAAAGGTCAGGAGCACTCAGTGTTGGATCTCTCTTTACCACACAGGCTGTGAGCGTCCCCCCATTGCTCCAAGCAGCAGACTTTCACCTCAGACTTCCATCTGTCATTTCAAAGCTCAACTCTCCAGTGAAGTTTCTGGAACTGTCTGGACTCTTTAGGAGACTGATTTTGACATGATGATAGTAGGAAGAAACACTTCAGGGAAGTTTTGTCAGCAATGTTCTCTAGCAGGAAGGATTCCTCTACTCATTCATTTGTTGAGGGGCTGTTGGGCTGCATCACATGAATAATGCTGCAATAAACATGGGAGTACATCCGCGTTTTGTGTCATAGCTCTGGTTTCTGTAGAGCGTGTCCCAGTCGGGGGACAGCTGGGTCATATGGTATTTCTATTTCCAACTTTTTGAGAAAGTGCCAGAATGCCTCCCCTTAGTGGTTGTATGATTTTACGTCACCGCCAACCGTGAATAAGTGTTCCAGTCTCTCCACAACCTTGCCAGCATTTGTTGTTTGTTGCTCTGTTGAATTTTGCTATTGTTGCTGGGGTGAGATGATACCGCATGGTTGTTTCGATTTGCATCTTTCTGAGAGCTGGGGATTTTCAGCATTTCTTCTTGTGGTTTTTGATCATCAGAATTTCCTCTCTGGTGAAGCATCTGTTCATATCCTGGGTTGTTTACCTTTTTCTTGTTGAGGTGCTGGAGTATTCTACATATTTTAGATATGAGTCCCTTAACAGATATGCCATTGCCAAATAATTTTTCCCAGTATGTGGGTTTCCTTTTGACCATTTTGGAGAGGATATTTTTTTGCAGAATTTAGTACTTTTTTTTCTCCACTCCCCCACCCGACTCCCCGCAGTTTGCTCCTCTCTTTGAAAAAGTAAAAGAAAAATTCTTTCTTTGGTACACAATCCCCCCACACCCCTCCCACCGCCCCAGGTACACTCCACTATGCACCCTTAATTCTGGACTCTTATATCACTTTTAAATTACTCTCTCCCTCATCTGTTTCAATGCAGTATACGTAATTAATCCACTTTTTCTCAGTCTTACCCCAACCCTGATATCAGTCCCATTCTACAATAGTGACACCATGCAGTATTTGTCCTTTTGTGACTGAGATATTTCATGGAGAGGATTTTTGAAGTGCATGTGGATTTTATTTTTAGGAGGGCCCATTCCTCGATTTTCTCCTCTCCTTATTGGTTTTTCTTTATGCTTAGAAGTCTATTTTTGCTGTGCATTAGGGTTTCGAGAGTTGTTTCTAGTTTTTCTCTGATGAATTTTGTAGTCTTTGGTTTTCCTTCTAGGACTCTGACCCACCTTGACTTGGTTTTTGTGTGGAGTGTGAGGTGTGGGTCTTGCTTCAGTTTTTCGCAGATGATCTTCCAGTTTTGCCAGACCATTTGTTCTTAAAAAGGTAATAACCTGTATGTTTCTGTTAACTCTCACTCTTCCTATGGGCCTATTTATTTTCAAATTCAGCACATTTATTTTGTCACTTAATAAAGGTTTCTCTGAAATTCTATTCTTTTTCATTGTTGAAAAGAACATTTGATGGATATATTATAGATTTGTTAACATGAGTATTTTGCCAGTGGTATAATAATATACAAGTTACTTGAAATATTATGTTAACTTGTGTGGTTTCCCCAGCATAGTGACAGCCGGGCCACAGCTGAGATCAGAGTCCAGACAGGACTGGGCACCCTTTGTAAACAGAGAATTCTACCCAGCCCCCCGGAGAAGATACTGGGTGCCCTCTGCAAACAGAGAATTCCACCCAGCCTCCCACCCAAGAGGATGCCATGTCTGAACTTTGGTATTAGTTTAAAGATTAAGCTTACCCATTGTTATGTTGGCAACACTTAAGTTTAAGGAAAATATAGTCTCCAGAGATTGAACTTTTTTAGGACGATTGGCTGAAACTAAATTAAAACCACAGGGAGACTAAGAGAAGGGCCTTTTCACAGGGTTGAGCTGTGAGAGGACCTCTGCCTCAGCCCTCCCTCTTCTTCAGAACTCATTTCCCCATGTCCCTGCTTTCTTTCTGAGTCCGGTTTGCAACAAACTTGAATATTCTGAAGCTCACTATATAAGAGTAGTATTGTTGTATAAAAATATAATTTTTCAATTATTTGTGATTTTGCTGTCACATACAGATATCAAGAATATCAAATATTACATGATGCCACTGTTGTAGAATGGGACTGTCCTTGGGGTTGGGGAGAGACTGAGTAAGATGGGTTCAACAATGTATACTGCACTGAAACAGAGGAGGGAGAAAACTGTTTAAAAGAGATATATAACTAGGTATTTCTGTCATCACAGGAGACTAGAGCGAGGGCCACATGGTGGAGGGGACCTGGGGGAGGGTTTGTAAAACAATGAAAGAATCTTTTCTTTTACTTTTCCATAATTTCTGGACTCATGTACTTATAACTTGTTAGTCAAATTTGTGTCTCCTAGGTTGCAACACTCCCATGATACATCTTCAAGGATATGAACATGTACGGCCAAGCACAATCAATAAGAGTGCATCTAAATTCCAAAATCAATCTCCATAATAGTCTATGTGTTTCCTACTGCCAAAGGGGCCCTTTAGAGTAGTGAGAGAAGATCTTCACCCTGAAACCCACAGCGTCCCTTTTCAGCAGGAAGTAGCTAAGAGAATACGCCATCCCCTTTTCCTTATGACTCAGGGTGAAGTCTCTCTCAGGGAGGAGTGATAGGGAATGGCAAAGGACACACTGACAAAGAAGATTAATCAGAACTGGCTTTGACAAGCACTGTGGCATTTGGACAAGAACAAACTGGGAGGAGGGTAGAGAGAATAGTGCAACAATGAATGAATGGAAACCCAAAATCTCTGTAAATGTTTATGAAAATTAATAAAATATAGAAAAAAAAAGAATTGCTCATATTCACACTAACATGTATGTTCTTTTTAAAGCAGATTATAAAATATCATTTACTCGGGGTGGAAAAAAAAGGTTTACTAAACTGGCTTCAGGACTCCGAGATAATCATCCTGAGCTGTGCTTTAATTATGACACTGAAATGATCTCTTAAGGTCTTCAATTAACTACATATTTACTTAAATAAATAGTCATTTTATGAGATTGGCTTTTAAAATAAAAAAATATCAGCTGTGAGCAATGAATTTTCTCGAGTAATCTCATCTATAGGCGACCAAATGGTTGGAATTACTCTCAAGCAAAGATGGGAAGGTAAGATTGGGAGAGTGTCTGGGAGATGTTACAACCAGAACAAAACGAGGAGTCAAGGACAGTGTGGAACATGCAACCAACAAACCTGAGCCCTGTGCACTGTGCAACTGTTTGTTCTAAATTCAAGAAATGATTAATTGAAAAAAAAAAAATAACTGTCTGCACACCCGGGTTTATTGCTCTTTTGTTCATAATAGCAAAGAGTTGGAAACAACCAAAGGGTCCATCAACAAACGAATGGATAGAGAAGCTGTAGTATATTCACACTATGGGATATTATGCAGTGCTGAAAAACAAAGAACTCATGAAATATTATACAAAATGAGTGACCATGGAGGACATTATGCTGAGTGAAATACCTCAGTCACAAAAAGACAAATACTGCATCGTGCCACTGCTATGGAACAGAACTGATATGGGGGTTGGAGGAAACTAAGAACAGAGGGGATAAATTACATACACAGCATTGAAACAGATGAGGGAGAGAACTGTATAAGAGGAACATATGATTAGGTATTATTGTCATGACACAAGTCCAGAACGAAAGCTGCATAGTGGAGTGGACTGGGAGGTGGAGGGGTTCTATAACAATGAATTTTTTTCTTTTTCTTTTTTTTTTTACTTTTCAAAAAGAAAAGTGAATGGGGGAGCAGGGGAGAAAGTGTGCAACAACAAATGAATGGGAATCCAAAGTCTCTGTAAACTTTCATTAAGATAACAAACAAAAAACAATAGGTCCTTTTATATCTGGTCTATTTATATTCTAATATGCATCAGAACATTTCTATGAATGAATTCTAGTCGTTGCATACAGCACATTTTGTTTCTTTTTCCTCTACTAGTAGTTAGCACCTTTTGGCTTCTGTGAATTGTATTTCAGAGACAACTGGTATCTGCTAGAATCCTTTCATTAATTTGGGATATGTGAAGTAAACCGATATTGTAGGGACTTTCTAGCTAAGCCCTTGTAACTCCCACAGAATTACTGGAAATTTGAAATTATGTGGGGAAATTATATTAATAAGGAGATTTTGCCAATCAAGGGGATTGGCCAAAAGAAAAGGGAAAAATGATGAAGTGAGAGAGTGGAACAGAAGATTTCCAGGCAGCCCGGAAAGATGTAGCAAAGTAGTATGATAAAATGTGCAAAGAACAGGAGTTAGAAAACCAAAAGCAAAGGTAATGTTTGGCATTTCTCAAGCTGAAAGAATAAAGTAACAAATTCAAACCTCAAATTGCAGCACCAAAGGATTCTGAGCAAAATCTTGAATGATGCAGGAAGCATCAAAAGACAAGGAAAAGACTAGACACAGTCAAAAAGAATTGGTTGACACTGAAATAGTTCAGCAAACAACACATGATCAAGAGCCAATTGTAAAGTAGGACTGAAGGCATTGGCCTAAGTCTCCAGGTGATGTGATACCAGCTGAGGCGTTCCAGCAAACAGACGCAGTCTTGGGCATGCTCACTAGTCTACACCAAGAAATTTGGAAGCAAACTACCTGACCAACTGTTGCTGCTGCTGCTGCTAGGTACCTTTGAGTCGAGCACAACTCACAGCGACCATATGAACAGATCTGAACCCTGTGCTATCCTCTGCCACCCCCCACAATCTCTGATATACTTAGTCCTTTGCTGCAGTCACTTTACCAAACCTCTAGGTTGAGTGTCTTTCCTCTATCACTGTCCCTCCACTTTTCCAAGGATAGAAGAATTTAGATTTGTTTCCATTCCAAAATAGGTGATCCAAAAGAGTGTGGAAATTAACAAACAATATGATTAATATCATACACAAGTAAAATCTTGCTGAAGATTATGGGGGCGAAACCCCAAAAAGGGACAGTACCCCAACTGGGAAATGCTAGAAATCCAAGCTAGATTCAGAAAAGTCTCTGGAAGGAGGTGGAAGCATTACTGACGTCAGATTAAGTAATGCTGTCCATTCTCCAAGTTAGACTGTTTAATTCCTCAAACTAAGGCTCGTGTTTATTCATATTCCCTCAATCTATTTACTCATCTTACTGTATGTGAACCACCAGAGCTGGGGCAAATGGTTGGCCCCCAGTGACTAACCCAAAGGCTGGTGTTTGAACTTGGTCCATGAAAGAAAGGCCTTTCATATTTAAAGTCCTTCCTTCAAGACTGCCATCCGGAAAGCTAGTGAGGCACTTTCTCTCTCCCACTCAGCATTGCCTTGAATCAACTCATCAGCAACCTTGATGTCTTTAATGCCAGAAGCTGGATGTAGAAAGGTGAATCTTCACTAGGCTCAGTGAGTTGTTACCCAGACCACTGCTACCAGCTGGCACCTACACAACTGTGAAACAGACTTTTAGAGCATTGCATGAACTAAGAACGATGGGCACGCTTGTGTGCTTAGGAATTTGAGTTACCTGGGCCGAATGACACCAACATAAGCAAGAGTCTTAAGTCGGAAAAACACCCAACGTTTCCTAGAGAAATATTAACCAGCTGCTGGACGACCTCTGTGGACTCCGCAAACTGGTTTGCATTTCTCAAACACAAAGGCAGGATGGGTTCACGTGAAGATCACTTGACCAGAATCAGAGCCTCTCTTAAAAGACAAGATTGTATACCAACGAAGAAGTTGATCTTTCGCTTTTCGCAGAGAGGAACGAACTGGGGCAGATAGAGAGAAAGGTGCAAGAATGAATGAATGGAAATCCAAAATCTCTGAAAATGCTCATTAAAATTAATAAAATAAAATTTTTAAAAAAGACAAGCGACAACCAGCATTTATATATTGCACACTGGCAATCACGATTGGTACCCTCCTGAGAAGGAAGCCTTTGAAGAAAAAAGGCAGGCAGAGTTAGGCAATGAAGAAAGCAAACAGGTTGTACAAGATCAGAACTCCAGGCCACAGCTGACGAGGGCAACGGTATAACTTTATTAGATAACACTGCCCCCACGAGGTTTTCTGGTGCAACGTCTGTTATATCTGCAATATTTTGTTTTAAAACAGCTGTGACTTTTCCACATACTGACAAAAAGAACAAACATCAAAACAAAACAAAAAATAACAACAATAAAAGAAAATAAAATGGAAAAAAAAAAAGAACAAACATCTCCAAGGTATGTCTTGGAGAAGGTGCAACCAGAGTGCTCCTTGGAGGCAAGGATGGTTAGACTTCATCTCACTGACTTAGGGTATGTTGGTTGTTGTTGTTGTTGTTGTTGTTGCTATGTGCCGTCAAGTTGCTTGCGACTCATAGCGACCCCATGTACAACTGCCCTAAACTCTGTTCTGTCCTGTGCCAATTGCACCGTCTCTGACACACCCATCCCGATTACACCAGTCACTGAATCAATCCACCTCATAGGGGGCATTTCCTTCCTGCTCTGTCCTTGCATCCTCCCAAGCATGATGTCCCTCTCCAAGGACGGGTCCCTCCTTACAACATATCCAAAGTATGTTAGATGGAGCCTCAGAATCCTTGCCTCCAAGGAGCAGCCCGGTTTAACCCTCTCCAGGATGAATCTGTTTGTTTTTCTATCAGTCCATGGTACCCTCAATACTCTTCTCCAGCACCACAGCTCAAAGGCATCAATTTTCTTCCTATCCTTCTTACTCACTGTCCAACTCTCTGATGCATAACAAGTGATAGCAAAGACCATGGCCTGTATTAGATGTTCCTTAGTCTCCAGAGAGACACCATTGCTCTTCAGTACTTTGGAGAGGTCCGTAACAGCAGACTTTCCCATGGCAATATGTCTTTTTATTTCCTGGCTACTGGTGCCAAGAGTGTTGACTGTGGAGCCAAGCAGACTAAAGTTGTTAACAATCTCAATCTCTTCACCATCCATCCTGATGCTGCCAATTGGTCCAGTGGTGAGAACCTTTCTCTTCCTGACATTGAGCCTCAATCCATATTAGAGGATGCAGTCTTTGACCCTCTGCAGCAAGCGCTTCAGGTCCTCAATTTCAGCAAGCAGGGTTGTATCATCTGCATATCGCAGATTGTTGATAGATCTTCCAGCAACCCTGATGCCGCATTTCTCATAATAGAGCCCAGCCTCCCGGATAATCTGTTCTGCATACAGGTAAGGCTATTCCTTGGAAAGGGATATAATTCTTGTAAAGGTGGAGGGTCAGCAAAAGAGACGGAGGCTCTTTTTGATGAAACGAATTGACACAGTGGCCACAGCAATAGGCTCAAGTGTGATGGCGATGATGAGGACGGCACAGGACAGGACGGGGTTCACATCCGTTGTTCACAGAGTTGCCATGTACTCAATGGCACCTAAGAACAACAAGAACTCATTCCCTGATTCCAATGATGGCTCCAAAATTTCCACATATCTCTACATAGCTGCTATTCAGATAATTATGAATACCATGTTTATTATGCATACAGTTGGGGAAAGACTAGTTCATAAAAGGTTAAGGAGAGTTGTTATTGGCAGGTGACACCGAATTGACCACAGAGGACTCACAGTGACCCTATGAAATGAGCACTGGTTCTGCACTTGGTCTTATCTTGCTCCATTCTCACCATCTCTGCTGTTAAGCCCCTTATGGTACGCACAGGACGTCACTACGTCTTGTTGAGGATCGTCCTTTCTTTGACTGACCCCCTATCTTTCCAAGGACTGGTTCTTCCTGAAAATATGCCCAAAGTGAGAAAAATATCATCTTCCTTGTCTCTATGAGGCACCCTGATTGTACGTCACGACATATCTGTTTATCTGTTTGACAATGCATGGTATATTCAGCACTCTTCACCTCATCACAGTTCAAAGGCATTGATTTTTCTTCTGTAATTCTTATTTCTTTTTTAACATTTAGATGCATGGGAAGCAATTAAAAAGATCATAGTTATGTGAAGGAGGATAGATTCTTCCTAAATATATTGTCCTTGACCTTCTAAGAATTAAATTCCTATGCACAAAAGAAACTTCTCCAAGAGGGTAAAAATGAAACATGTAGACTTGGAGAAATACTTGACAATGACATATCAGATTAGAGATTCGTATCTAAAATTATAGAATATTCCAGCACCTCAACAATAAAAGGAAAACTACCCAATTGCAAAATGGACACAGGACATGAATAGACACTTCAACAAAAAAGACATTATTCAGATGGTAAAAAAACTCTAGCTATTAGTGAGATACAAATAAAAACAACCATGAGATATCATTTCACC
>NW_006400248.1:643887-645954 GCF_000299155.1 Elephantulus edwardii | reverse complement strand
CTTGCTTCTTCCTTTTCTGCAATTCCAATGATGCGCATGTTATTTCTCTTGATGGTGTCCCACATTATTCTTAGGTTTTCTTCTTTTTCCTTCTTTTTTGAGTCTGGTTTTTGCTCTAGCAGATCAGTGGTGACAATTTTGTCTTCAATTTCACTGATTCTTTGTTCCACCTCATCAACTCTGCTCATATGTCCCTCCATCATGTTGACAGCCTCTGAAACATTGGACCTTATATTTTGAATGATGGATTGTTTTTCCAGTGCTGCTAATGCCTGATTTGTTTTCTCTGTAATGTTCTGCATTGTTTTTTTTTTAGCTTCTCCTGGTCTTTGCTTCTAGTATCCTGTAATTCATCAAGTTTGTCTTTCATCCATTGAATATATTCAGTCAATCCTGTTTTAAATTCTGTGTCAGAAAGTTCCATGAGACTTTCTGTATTCAGGGAATCTACTGCTACAGTGTCACCCTTTGTGAGTGACATCTTGCTTTGCTCTTGTGTATTGTGTGGGATAGTTAGCTTTCTTCGAGGCATTGATATGTTCTTGATCTGAAGACAATGCTCTTGAGATCATTTGGACAGCTACTGAACTTGTGCGTTTCTCTGAATTTCTGACTTCAGGGAAATGTCAGTTCAGAGCCTGCTAGGGCAATCTCTTTTTGGTAAGACAGTTCAAGGTGCTCCCAATTAAAGGCAAGTTGATTGCCCAGACGTGTAGGCGCTGATGTGGATTCAAATGAGATGAGGCAGGCAAAGGTTTTGGGTAATCGCAACACTTAGGGGACCTTGCTCGAACCTCTGCTCTCAATGTGCTCACGATTGGGCTCCCTACTCAAATTCCTGCTGTCTGTTTCCTACCCAATGGATTTGTCAGTGTTCCCTGCCTGGTGGCACTTATGCAGGTGTCCTCACACAACAGCCCCTGCTCCAGCAGAGTCCTGGATCTGACAGGATCCAAAGTCAAAGGTCAAATTCCCACTGAACCACTAGCCTCTGGCTGGTCTGCAGAGTACACAGAAGCCAGCTGGCTGGCTCGTTTTGGGCAGTTGGTGTAGCCCAAGAGAGCTTGGCCAAATTCCCCACCAGTGGGCATGCCCTTATGTGCTCTCCCAGGTAATCAGCAATGCCCCAGTAAACCCAGCCTGGATCCTACTGGCCTTTCTTCTGCCAGATTAGTTCCACAACAGCTCAGGGGATAACTCCGGGTGATGGCTGGATCCGCGGTGGTGCCCTGAGGTCACAGGGCTGTGGTGGAGGCTGAGGTGTGTGGTTGTGGGGCTGCAAGGAGGGACGGGGGAAGGGGGAAAGCAAGGGACTAGGGGGGCGAGGCAATACAGGGCTTGAACACTACCACCAAGAGGTAGGGGGAGGAGCTTGGGCGCTGCTGGGGGTTTATGTAGCAGCACTCTGTGTGGTGGGGGTCTGGGGGTCACGTAGGCGTGGGCTGCAGTGGAGTCACACAGTGACTGGTAGTCATCACTCCTCTGGGGTCACATGGTGTTCACTCCTTTAGAGTTCCATGGTGGCTGGCAGACTATTGTTCTTCCTGGGTCTCTTTGCAGGCGCAGGCGTTGCGGCTAGCACCGGCATCACAGCTGGCGCAGGCATCCAAGATCTTTTTATTTAAAAGGAAAAATGAAAATAGTTTTGCTTTAAAAATAGGATGTCTGGTTGTGCCAGAATATGAGAGTTAGTAAAAGCTAAATTGAAGATACATCGTAAGTTATAGGAAGCTTAGAAAAAGGTAAATTTTAGTGTACATATTTATAAGAACAATGATAGAGGAGAATTGCGTTAGACCTCAAAAATTTCAAATTCGTGTTAGTAATCTAGGAACACTGAATGATTTCAAAAAATCACTAAAAAACAATGTTAATTAAATTAAGCCATGTTTGGAACTGACTGCACAAGACCTTTAACCTTTTTTTGATATTTTATTTGGAAATAATAATCTTAATTCTAGAAGAGAATTAACTATTCAAAATGGTTGACTCTGGAGAACATTATGCTGAGTGAAATATCCCAGTCACAAAAGGACAAATATTACATGATGCCACTGTTGTAGAATG
>NW_006400248.1:640016-643232 GCF_000299155.1 Elephantulus edwardii | reverse complement strand
GGAAATATTAATCTTAATTATAAAAGAGAATTAACTATAAAATCTCATAAATTTTGAAGGAAGTTCAGGATTCTATCTCTTCCTGCTCTCTGTCTTGCATAGATTCCATTAAATTTATGGGGAAGAGATGTTTTGTCTCAAATGGAAGTTTTTCTTTACAGTCTTAATTCTACCTTTACTGCCATTATGTGTAATCAAGGTTTTAATCCTTTATCATCCTGTACCCCATGGTGATCCCATAGTTTGGAAGTCTGATAATCCTGTGTGTGTTGATCAATGGCCCCTAAGTGCTGAAAAGGTTCAGGCAGCACAATTGTTAGTAACAACTGAGCAATGGCCATGTTGAACCTTCTACCTCTCCCTGGAACTCTAAAATGGAGATTACTGTTAGACTTAAGAAAAGTTAATTTATCTATAGAGCCTATGGGAGCCTTTCAATCAGGCCTCCCTTCTCCAACTGCCATTCCTGGAGATTCTTTTAAAATTATTATAGACTTAAAAGATTGTTTCTACACAATTCCCTTAGGTCCCAAGACTGTAAGTGGTTTACCTTTAGCGTTCCATCTGTTAATTTTCAAGAACCCATGCAAAGATACCATTTCTGCGTACTCCCCAAAGGAATGATCAACAGTGCCACCTTATGTCAAAAGTTAGTAAGTGCCGCGCTAAAGGCTGTCAGTTCTTTTACAGTGTTTCTCTCAGCTTCAATTAGCTCTTAAACTGTATGGCTTAATTATTACTCAAGATAAAGTTCAATTTTATGAACCATTTATGTATTTTGGTACTAAAACTGTAAAAATTGTGTATTTCCACAAAAATTACAAATTCGTGTAGATAAATTAACTACATTAAATGATTTTCAAAAACTGCTTGAAGATAGAAATTGGATTTGCCCGTATCTTAAATTAACTACACATGAGTTAGAACCTCTCTTTGATATTTCAGAAGGAAATAGTAATCCTAATTCACCAAGGGACTCACAGAAGCCACGTCAGTAGCATTGCAGAAAATTCAAGAAGCTATAAAGAATTGTTCTTTATCTTGCATTAATTATGACAAAAAAGGTATCACGGTGTATACTTAATACGGAAAATATACATACTGCAGTCTTACGGCAATATACACAATTACACTGGATACCTTTGTCAGACTCTCCAAAAAAGGTTTTGTGGATTTGTCCACAGGCTGTGTTTCAGTTGGTGAGTCTAGGTAGGGGTCATTGCAATGTTTTACTATAAGACCTTATGAAATCATTGTGCCTTATAATACTTTACAAGTTAATTGGCTATATCAATATTGTTCAGAATGGATAATTGCATTTGCCAATTATCTTGGTCAAATTACTCATCATTATAAAAAAAATAAATTATTATATTTTGCAAATAAAAATTCATTTATACTTCCTAGAGTTTTTGTTAATCTACCAATTTCTGATACTCTTGTAATATTTACTGATGGATCTTCCAGAGAAAAGGCTGCTTTTGAACCAATTGGAGATTTTAAAATAGTTGAATGTTCATCATTTTCAGCACAACAAGCCGAATTAAAAGCTATTAAGCAAGTATTAATAATTTACCCTCAGGGTTTATATAGTTAATGCACTTCCAATTATTGTTACAGTAAATATTATCAAAACAAAAATTCTATAGTTTTACAATTATTTCAACATAATCATTAATATGACAAAGTAATAATCATATTTTAATAAGTCATATTAGGCCTCTTTCTTCTTTACCATAACCTTTAGTAAAAAATATATAAATTGGCTAATAAATATTTAATAAATTTTAATTTAACAAAAGCAAAATAATTTCATCATAGTCATCATGCTAATAGTAAATATTTACATAAAATGTTTCATATTCTAAAAGAAACTGCTAATAATATTGTAAAATCATGTGAAAAATGTTTATCTTTATTACCTGTTCCACATTTTAAAGTAAATCCTAAAGGATTATTGCCAAATCATATTTAACAAATAAATGTAGCTCACATTCCTAAATTTGGAAAATTGTAATTTGTTCATGTTATTATTAATATCAGTTCCAGTTTTATGGTATTATCTTGTTTATCTGAAAAAGCAACTAAATATGTTATAAAACATTGTTTATTAGCTTTTTCTATATTAGAAATCCCTAAAATAATCAAGACTGATAATATTCCTAGCTATAGCAGCAAAAGTTTCCAAAATTTTTTTAAATATTGAAATATTTTTCTTAAAACTGGAATTCCTTACAATCCCCAAAAAACAAGGTATTGTAGAACGTACTCATTCTACTATCAAAAATTATTTGAATATAGAAGGGGGGACTATATCCCCCAAGTCCAAATAATTATATTTCTCATTTACAATTTATTTTAAATTTTTAAATTTTGGATGACAATAAAAGGTCTGCCGCAAACAGACAATGGGGAAACATACAATGAAAGTATGCTGAAATAAAATGGAAGGATGCATTAACAAAGCAATGAAAAAGACCCGACCCTGTGTTAATATGGGGTCCAGGCTATATTTGTGTTTTTCAACAGAATGCTGAAAGTACAAGGTGGCTTCCTGCAAAGCTGGTATGCTTTGCAGATTTCTCGCCTAACCAAAATAAGGATGGTGAGATTGCTGATTCTGACAATGAAGATTCAAGCTGAATCTTAAAGGACATATGTTCCAGATCCACCCTTACTTCACCCTCTCAGCTGGAGGAAAATGTTACTGCAGACTTGAACTTGTATGACTGGGCTCCATCAAATAAAGTTGAAGCTAAAGGATCAGTAGAAGAAATTTGGACTGTTAATCACCGTAAGTTAGTTTTTGATGTCAGAAGAGACTCTAAAGATTGCACTGGAGCGTAGAGAAGCCACAGCACAAGGAAGAATTCAAGATACGAATGAGCTGAACAGAAGATTCCAAAAGGCTGCTCGGAATGACAAAGCAAAATACTACAACGAAATCTGTGAGGTGCTAGAGTCAGAAAATAAAAAGGGCCGACTCGCTCAGCATTTCTTAAGCTCAAGGAACTCAAGAACAGATTCAAACCTAGAGTTGCTGTAATCAAGGATGCTTTGGGCAGACTATTAAACAATCCAGGAAATATTAAAAAAAAGATGGAAGGAATATACTGAGTTATTATATAGAAAGGAATTGGCAGATACAGAGGAATTTAAAGAAATAACATATGAGCAAGAGCCTATGGTGATGAAGGAAGAAGTTCAAGCTGCTTT
>NW_006400248.1:632949-638566 GCF_000299155.1 Elephantulus edwardii | reverse complement strand
TGTTGTGCATAGGGTTGCTATGAGTCACAAACGACTCGATGGCACATAACAACAACAACAACAATCACCGTAATTATCAAACTGAATTATGAAAATTAATTGCAAATATAAGATCAATAGATATTTCCTGTATCCCAAAGGATAAATGTAAGGGAGATAATGTCACAAATGCCAAAATCAAGTCTTGTGGACCTGAACCATATGTTTCATTAATTGGAAATAATGTAATCACTGGTGATTATCAAAAATAGAACGTAAGTTGTTCTCGTTGTAAAATCTCTAACTGTATCAGCTCTATTACCAAAGATGATTCAGTTGTTATTCTAAAGAATCCTCCTTTTGTTATGACACTGGTAAAGTTAAATGATATTTGCTATCATGATAAAAGCTTGCAAATGTTAAAAGAGTTATATAAGTTATCATTAAGAACCAAAAGAGCTATAGGTCTTGTTATTGTAGGAATTGTTTCTCTTATCTCTGTAATTGCTACTGTCTCTACTTCTGCTATAGCTTTGACTCAAGAAGTCCAAATGGCTACGTTTTTAAATGGGTTAATGCATAATGTGACAAAAATTTGGATAGAGCAAGAGAATGTGGTTGAAGTTATGGAACAAAAATGAAATGCTTTATATGATACGGTAAATGTATTGGGAAACATGGTACAACAAATTAGAATGAAAGGAAAGTTAAGATGCCATGCAGCCTATGACTCTATTTGTGTTACAAAATTAAAATACAATTGGACAAATATAATATCTCATTTCAAGGAATTTGAATGTCTAATAATGATTCTCTTGACTTTTATGATTTGCACCAAAGAATTATAGAAATGCAGAATACCCCAGGTATAAATATTTCTCCAGCAGAACAAGCTTGTCTAATATGTGAAAATCTGAAAAACTGGTTTCCTTCAGTAGCTTCATTTAAAAGTCTTCTTTTTACGATTGTTGCTCTTTGTATTGTATTGTGTTGGTCATATATTAGCCAAGCATTATAGAGAATTGTTAGGTAAAGTGCATGGAATTTTACTTAAGACCCTCCCCAGACAAATACAGGATGTGTTGCCAATGATGGGTAAGAAAAGAGACTGGCTCATGATCCTAAGACAGGGAGTAGCATAAGTTGCTATTATCCCCATGACGGGCAACTTGAGTTTGAGTTCTCTTGTCCACCTAAGACAGGCAACATCCCATATTTTAATATTTCGGAAGGGAGGAACTGTCAGGGGCCTGGCTAACTTGTAAAGCAAGATTAGCACTGAATTGTACAGCCAGCAGGACTGATTCCACCTTTACTAGAGCATCTTCTTGGCAGTAAACAACTCAAGGAAGTAGGATGCTAATGAATAGGTAGTGACCAAAGGTCACAGAATTCGAGGAATGTGATGCTCTTCATTCTCTGAGGATCTTCAATCTTCTAAGTACACAATAAGGCCTTCCAGAAGATATCTTTGTTTCATGTTGGGATCTAGGAGTGTTAATGTTTGACCTGACAGTCAACATCTCAGACAGATAAGAGATAATGCGTTTATCCCTGCAGGCATGCTTCTAAAACCTATATAAGCCATTTCAAAAAGAATAAATTCGCTATTCGTCATCAGCGATAGTCTCTCTGGGTCTTCATTTCATCCTCTTCCCTTCTCTCGGTAGAACTGTTTTGATATAACGCTGCTGGACCCCGTTAAAATGCTGGCGAGGTTGTGGAGAAACTGAAACCCTTATTCACTGCTGGTGAGAGTGTAAAATGGTGCAACCATTGTGGAAAGTGGTGTGGTGCTTTCTCAAAAAGTTGCAAATAGAGATACCATTTGACCCAGCAATTCCACTACTGGGAATATATCCCAAAGAGACCATAACTGACATCCAAGCAGATATATGCACACCCATGTTTATCGTGGCTTTGTTTACAATAGCAAGGAGTTGGAAACAACCTAAGTGCCCATCAACAAATGAATGGATAGAGAAGCTGTGGTATATTCACACAATGGAATACTATGCTGCATTGATAAACAAGGAACTCATGCAATATTATTCAAAATGGGTGGCCCTGGAGAACATTGTTGTTGTTGTTGTTAAGTGCCATTGAGTCGCAGGAAACTCATAGTGACCCTATGAAGGAGAGACCTTGACGCTTGGGTGCCTTTCTTCCTCTCTCCAGGTTCATAGAGTTTCCAGAGGAAAGCTATTATGGAAGTGGATGCCACTCCTCCTTCCAAGCTTGTTTTAATCAGGGAGCTCCACCCCACTCTCTGTCCACATTGGGTAACCAGGCATTAACACATTTGACACATCAGTGTCACAGTGTTCAGCCTCACAGCAACCACAAGTGACCACTGTACCGCAACTTGTACACCAGGGCTATATGACCTACAGGAATGTCTGAACAAAAACAATGAAAGACAGGCCTGAGGGCCACGGATTAAAAGTCACCCATTTTTGGCTTGGTAGCATTGCTTTCTGTCCACTGGGCCAGTTGATATCTCTCTCTCTGTTGATGTTATTATTGTTAAGTGCCATGGAGTCACAGGTAACTCATAGCAACCCATTCATCTGGCAAGTCCGCTCTGCCAACCCCCTCGTGGGCCCCAAAGAAACACCATGCATGCTCAGAGTCCTCAAACCTACCATGCCTCCAGAATGGGAGGACGTTATGCTAAGTAAAATATCTCAGTCACAAAAGGACAAATACTGCATGGTGCCACTGTTGTAGAAAGTGACTGACATCAGAGTTGGGGTAAGACTGAGAAAAACTGGATAGATTATGCATACTGAATTGAAAGAGATGAGGAAGAGAACAGTTTTAAAGTGATATATGATAGCATATTATGATTATCACAAGAATCCAGAATTAAGGTTGCATAGTGGAATGCATTGGGGGGGGGCAGGGTAGGGGTTGAGGGGATTGTATACCAACGAAGAAGTTTATCTTTTGCTTTTCAAAGAGAGAAATGTACTGGGAGGAGGGGGTAAAGAAAAAAGTGCAATAATGAATGAATGAAAATCCAAAATCTCTGAAAATGTTCATTAAATTAATAAAATAAAATTTGAAAAAGAAGAAATTCCTCAACTGTTATTATCACAATACAACAGGACAAATGGAGAATTCCAGGGAAATGAATAGTTTTTTTGGATCTTGAACAGCCTTCTGTTTTCACAATTGTTTCTGACAGACCCTAAAGAAAAACACAAAGCAGATGTACAGGAAAAATGTTTTATTTCTCAAGAAAAGAGGGAAAAGTTGCTTTCCCTGCTTACATGCTGTTGCCAGTCAATACAAACCAGATTCTCAAACTCACCTTGAACAACTTCAAGAGAATCCAGAATCCTCGTGTGCTTAAGAGCAACTGGAAGGCCAATGCTGGAGTAACCACTGCCCTCTCCCCTGGGGATTGCTAAGCTGCGGAAGCAGATGTAAATGCAAGTTCTGCTTCTCTGCATAAAAGAATGAACATTGTGGCTGCATAATGAGCCAAAAGTATAATTGAAATAATTAAAAGCCTGTGCAGCCTGTGGCCTGCAGGGACCCATCCTCACCCGGTTTGTTCCTTGGTAGTCTTTGCTGAGAGGAACTGCGTCCTTCCAAGGGCCTTGGATTCCCCTTTGACCAATGATCCTCACTCTGATGATCCAGGTTCTGCCTAAAACAAGAAAGAAAAGAAGTAGTAAACTCTGAAGCACCTCAGTCCTCAAAATACTTCTTGCTGATTAGACCACACTGTTAATCAGTTTGTGTACTGTGGTGGCTGGCAGGTTGCTGTGATGCTGGAAGATATCAAGATTTCACCAAGATTTCAAATACCAGCAGAATAAGCCACAGTAGACAGGTTTTAGGAGTAGTTCCAGGCTTAGACAGACAAAGAAAAGACAGCAACCGATTGGTTTCCAAAAACTAGCCAATGAAAGCCTATGCAGACACAGATTTTTGTCTACTAGAGAATTGGAGGAGGACAATGTCAATACACTGAAGAAACCACACAACAACTGCAGCAACAGACATGAGCATGCTAACCACCACAATGGTGGTTCAGGACCACACATCATTGTGTCCTTTTGTGCTTGAATCCATGTAAGATCAGCTAACAGTCAGATAAGCTATCGCATCTCCTCCCTTCATCACAATTCATCCATCTTAATTGCTGAAAATATAATTTGATAACTAGCTCAAGCTTAAGATCCATTGTGCTATTTCTCATTCTTTCCAAGATTCACTATGCAAATTGTTATCATAAAAGGGGGAAAATCCCCCAAAACCCAAACCAAACCCCATTGTTGTTCTGAATCATGGTGATCCTGTGTGTATCATTTCAGACTAGAACTGCATCAAAGGGCTTATTGGCTATGCTCTTTATAATAGCAATTCTCAGACCCCTCCTCTGAGAGTCAGCTTCCTGAGGTCTCATCTTGTCATATGGGGCATGCTGATTGGACCCTGTGTTTGCTCAGTGCTCCTCAAAGTGGGTTCCCTCATCCAGCTGCAGTAGTGTCTCCTGGTGAACTTCCAGAAACATCCATTCTTGACCCTCCTCTCTCCTTACATCTGCAGAGTCAGACACTCTGGAGTCCATGGTGACTGTGCTAAGTCACTAGGTGGTTTTGGTTCATGCACAAATTTAAGAGCTACTTTCCCCTTTCCAAAATTCTCAATCCCAATCCCAACCAGTATCAGGCATGAAAATCTATAGTCATTGAATCAGTTCTTGGTTGTAATCTTTATGGATGTATTTTGCTAGCCTCTTCTTCTACAGTGCACCATGGTGGGTTCAAACCACCCATTGTTTCGTTAGAATCTAAGCACAAACCTCAAGTAATCTAAACTAGCATACAAGAGAACCTGCCCACCTAAGGCGGCCAGCTCTGAATCATGGATTTCCAGCAGAATATGGCCAGGTTTTCCCAGACCTTTTCATTTTCCAAAAGTAGCTGGAAATGTGGACTCTAAATGTAAAATTGCTTAAATTGTTGGCTGCTTCTTCTTTTTTTTTTCTAAACACCATGTTGGTCAAGTGAGCCTCATCACTGGCAACTCTGACCATCCAGCTGCCTGGGCCAGAAGTTGTTCTTGATTTGGCTCTTCCTTTCAAACCCCACATGCCCTTCTTCATGGCATCCTGTTGTCTTCATCCACCCCACTCTCTACATCCCTGGCCCACATCACAATCATGTCTTTCCGGGCTGCTCATGAACCATTCTCCCTTTTCACCTTTTTCACCTTTGCCCTGCACACCAGTCTTAACAGAGTAGCCACAGTGATTCTTTGAAAATGCAAAGCAAATCTCTTGCTCTGCTAAAATTCTTTGATGTCATCCACTGCACTTGGCCAGAAGTTCAAGTCCTACTGGGTTGTGATGTGCACAACCTAGCTGCACAGCTGTGTGTGAGCCCCTCTCCTCCTGGCCTCTTTGCTCTTTGTGTACCAGTTGCACAGCCTCCTGCTGCTCCTGAAAAGGGCCAGGTGCTCTCAGGGCTCTCACTCAGCATTCCCATGCCCTGAGCATTCTTCTCAGACATCCTCGCCTGTTTTCTCTCCTACTTCAACCTTATTCTAATGCTTCTTTTTCTTTTCTTTTCTTTTTTTCCCCTATAATTATATTTTATTAATTTTCATAAACATTTACAGA
>NW_006400248.1:601322-602149 GCF_000299155.1 Elephantulus edwardii | reverse complement strand
TTCTCCAGATTTCTTGGCACAACTTGGTGAGCACATCCAGGGCAGCATCTGTTAATTGAAATATATCAATTGGTATACCATCTATTCCTGGAGCCAAGATTAGAGAAGTTTAATATCAGCTGTGAAAACTAGGCCAGGTGCAGATTGTGGAGCAGACCGTAAACTACTCACATGCAAGTTCAAATTAAAGCTAAAGACGGTTAAATCATAACCACAGGAGTCAAAATTTGATCTTGAGTCTATCCCCTCTGAATTTATAAACAACTCAGGAAAAGATGTGAGGCCTTGAACACTAGTTAACAAAGACCAGAAGAGCTGTGGAAAGAGATCAAGAATATTGTTCATGAAAAATGCAAAAGGTCATTACATTACAAAGAAGGAAGAAGAAAAGACAAAAATGGATGTCTGAAGAGACTCTGAATATTTTACTAAAATACCAAGAAGCTAAAGCAAAGGGAAGAAATCAAGAGGTTAAGGATCTGATAAAATATTTCAAAGGGCAGCTCCAGAAGACAAGGCAAAGTATTATAATGAAATGTGCAAGAAGCTAGAGTCTGAAAATCAAAAGGACCAAATTCACTTGGCATTTCTTAAGCTAAAGGAACTAAAGAACAAATTCAACCTGCGAGTTGCAATGCTTAAAGATGCTATGGGCAGAATATTTAATGATTCAGGAAGCATTAAAAGAAGATGGAAGGAATATATAGAGTCATTGCACCAAAAAAGAATTGGCTGACACAGAAGTATTTCAAGAAACCACATATGATCAAGAGTCAGTGGTAATGTAGGAGGAAATTCAGGCTGCTCTGAAGGACTTGGCAAAAAAA
>NW_006400248.1:595575-601222 GCF_000299155.1 Elephantulus edwardii | reverse complement strand
GATAACCCTTCCCATCTGCCATGTCCCTTCAGAAAATATCTTCCATTGTCCAACCCATGATCTGACAGCTTGTATCTTAAGCTTTCTTGGCTTCTGTTATTCCAAAAACGTTGACTGCTGACATTTTTCTTTTGACCAGTGTCTCTTAAGTTTAGTTGTACTGTCTCCAAGGGAAGTTGACGTGTCCTGTAGAACTCTTGTGTAGATTATGTTTTCCTTTCTGCCTGAGGGCCCGCCGGTCTTTCTGTGTACCTGGAAGACGCCTCCTTCTGCTGTTATCTGAGGTGACCTTGCCCAGTGACGCCTCCTCCCTCCCTCTCTGGCCGGGATTCGCTGGGTCTGACCTGGAAGACGACTCCTTTGCTCTTATCCGCAGTGACCTTGCCCAGTGATGCCTTCCCCTCCCTCTCTGGTCGGGTTTCGCTGTGTCTGACTTCCCAGCTCCCCCCCTCAACCAGGATAACCCTTCTCATCTGCCAAGTCCCTTCAGAAAATATCTTCCATTGTCCAACCCATGATCTGACAGCTTGTATCTTAAGCTTTCTTGGCTTCTGTGATTCCAAAAACGTCGCTTGGGAGTAAATCTAACTACAGTCACAAAAGACCTATAAAAAGAAAACTACAGAACGATTCTTCAAAACACAATAAAAGACCTAAATAAATGAAAAAATGTTCCCTGTTCAAGCATAGAAAGACTCAATATTGTGAAAATAACAATCCTACCAAAAGCAAAGCTCAAGTGGGTAGCTGCAGAATGGACTTGCTAGATGAATTAGAGATCTCTGGACCAGAGTTTGCCAGCGTTTGGGCATGCCAGAATGGTAAAATACTGAAATGTATGACCACTCCTGGAGGATAAGGATGAGTGTCTCTCCTGAGTCTCTGTGTCAACTGGATTGATGCATGTGGCCTCTGGAGCCTGGAAGAGAGAGGCAAGTTAGGAATGCTGGGGTGTTTGTGGCTTTCTGTTTGCCCCAAGTGGATGGCCACAGAGCAGACTTGCTAGATGAATTAGGGTTCTCTGGCCCAGAGTTTGCCAGCATTTGGGCATGCTGGAATGGTAAAGTACCATAGGGCCTTCAGGCCTGTTTTTAATTGGTTTTGGTCAAACATTCTTCTAGGTCGTATAGCCCTGGTGCATCCACTTGCTGTGCAGAGGTAAGATGTGGTTGCTGTGAAGCTAAACAGTGTGACACCAATGTGTTAAATGTGATAATGGCTACCCATGATGGACAGTGTTTGCTGGAACCCCCCTCCACCCCCCACCCCCTATTAAAACAAGCTTGGAAGCAGGAGAGCAATCCACTTCTACAAATAGCTTGCCTCCAGAAACCCTATGAACCTGGAGAAAGGATGAAAGTCACACAAGTGTCGAAGACTTTCATTCATAGGGTCACTGTTCAATGCAATCCCAATACAGATAACTAATTTTGCAAGGAGATCAAAAGAAAAATTGTTACATTTATTTTGAGAAGAAAGATACCCTGAACAAGCAAAGCACTTCTCAAAACCAAAAATGAAGTGAGAGGCATATCACCCCCTGACCTCAAAAACCTACCACACAGCAGTCAAAATCAAAGGAGCATGGTAGTAAAACAATAACAGGTACATAGACCAATGAAACAGAAATGTGAATCCAGAAACAGACCCATTTATCTATAGTCAACTGATAGATGACAAGGAAATAAAACCTATCAAATGGGGAAATGATAACCTCTTCATCAAATAGTGCTGGCTATACTAGACTGTTAACTCCTGAAAGCCAAAACAGTATCCACATTTCACATCATACACAAAAATCAACTCAAGGTGGATCAGAAATCTGAGAGTAAAGCCCCAAACCATAAAGCTCAAAGACATAAACTGGGATCAAACTCAGAAATCCTAGTCTGCGGTATAAAGAGACTGTCAAATACAGTTAGATATGCATAATCTGAAGAGGATAAAATTGATTAATGGGATCTTCTAAAGATTAAATTTCTGTGCTCATCAAAAAATTTTCCCAACACGCTAAAAACAAAACCTACTGACTGGAAACAAACATTTGGCAATACCGTCTCAGTCAAGGGTCTTAATATACTTTCAGCATATAAACTTTCATTACAAAATACTCCTGAGCATCCAGAAGAAAAGGATTGATTACCCAATTAGAAAATGGGCAAGAGACATGGAAAGACTTTTGACAGAGACATTCGGATTCCCAACAGATACATGAAGAAATGCTCAAAATCACTGGCAATAAGATTTAAATCAAAACCACAATGAGATACCATCTTACTCCAGTAACAGTGGCAAAGTTTATTAGGGCAGTAAGTAATAAATGTTGGAGAGGATGTGATGAGATGCTAACTCTTATACATTGTTGGTGAGATTATAAAAAGGCACAACCATTCTGGAAGGCAGTTTGGCATTTCTTCACAAAGCTGAACAGAAATTCCATATGACCCAGCTATTCTACTGCTTGGAATATAAGAAATGAGAAAATGAGAGCTAAGGCAAAGAGACTTGTACACCAATGTTCATAGAAGTGTTACTCACCATCACAAGAACATTAAAACAACCCAAACAGAATGGATTGAGAAATTATGATACATTCACACAATGTAATAGTATGTAGCACACAGTGGCAATGATTTTGTAAATTATTACCTAACTTAAGAGGGATGTGAGAGCATTAAGCTAACTGAACTAACTCACTCTCATAAAGACAAATACTGTATATTATTGTAACATGCATGAGGATCTAAGGAGGGAAAAGGAAGCTGAAGGGTGAGGGTGGGTAGGGGTAAAAGGCAGGAGGTGCTTATTAAAAGGGTTGCACAATTTGACACGTGGAGGGAGAGGTGAATGAAACAAAAGGGAAAGATCCAGTGTGAAAACCAATGTATACAAACCTAAGGATGTTTGGGCAGAATATTAAATGATCCAGGAGGCATTAAAAGAAGATGGAAATAGCATACAGTCATTGTAGTAAAAAGAAATGGATGATACAGAAGAATCTTATGAGACAATATATGAGCAAGAACCTGTGGTGAAGAAGGAAGAAGTTCAAGATTCTCTGAAAGAATTGGCAAGAAATAAGGCCCCAGGCATTGATGTTGTTCCAGCTGACATATTTCAACAAACAGACACAGCCTTGGATGTGCTCACTAAGTTGTGCCAAGAAATTTGAAGGACAACCAAATGGTAAACTGACTGGAAGAGATCCATGTTTGTTCTCATTCCAAAGAGAGGTGATCTGACAGTGTGTAAATTATCAAACAATATCATTAATATCACATGCAAGCAAGATTCTGCTGAAAATTATCAGCTTCTGCCACCAAACAGGTACGCCCCCCATCTCCCAGAAGCCTGCAGTTCCAGGCAGAGCCTGCAGTTCTTAGGGCCTCGAGGGCCACAGGCCCTTGAGCCAAGAAAACAACCCTATATACTAGATCGACAGGACACATCACCCTTCCTTGGGAAACTATTTCGTTGTGACTATAGTGTGCTGCAAATGCAGGAGACCCTAAGCAACAAGAAGTCAAACCCAGAGCAGAAATTCAAGGGAAAGGACTTTTCCTCAGAACCATCTGAGATAGAAATCCTTCCTATCTGCCTGCTATTTGGACTTATAGACTCCTAAACTCAAGAGACACTGGCCACAGCATAAGAAACTGGCAGCAGCTTAAATTGTTTAGAATCACAGGAGCCCAGAAAGGTTGAGATATAAGCTATCATATCAAGGGCTAGATAACTGGAGATAGGTGTTGAAGGGAAAATGTGGGAGTAGAAGAGAATGCTGGTGGAGCAGAGAAGTGAGTGGGTCAAGACAAACATGTCAAAGGTAGGGACAACTCTGAAACTATGGGTTATTTCTACAAGTGGAGAAATATCTATCATCTGCTCTTTTCTGTAAAATGCTTGTCAGATACTGTTCTAAATCTGAGCATTCAGATTAAGACAGACTAGGAGGAAGGATTGGCCATCCACTTACAAAATAGCAGACCTTCAAAAACCCTACAAACAATAGAACACACTTAGACTAACAGATAGGGTAACTGAAGTGGAGCTTTTCAAGTATGGAAACACAAAGGAGGAGGAATAGTTGTAAGCATACACTAGTTATTGGAACATAGAATGTGAGAACCATGAATGTAGGAAAATTAGATATTGTTAAGGAAGAAATAGAATGGATAAATATTGACATACTAGGTATTGGCGAGATGAGATGGACTAGCATGGGGCATTTTGAGTCAGACAATCATATGATCTACTATGCTGGAGATGAAAAGGTTCTCAAAAGAGAACTGCCAGGAGCATATTTTGGGATTTTTAGAAGAGGTCTACAATACTGGGGATATTGTAGCTAATATTAGATGGGTCTTAGCTGAAAGCAGGGAGTACCAGAGGAATGTCTATCTGTGTTTCATTGATTATGCAAAGGTGTTTGATTGTGGACCACAACAAACTGTGTGGCTAACTCTGAGAAGAATGAGAATCCCAGAACCCTTGATTGTGTTTATGTGAAACCTATACTTGGACCAGGAGGCAGTTGTCAAGGGAACACTGCATGATTCTAAATTGAGACAGGTGTATGGCAGGGATGTGTCCTATCTCCATACCTTTTCAGTCTATATGCAGAACAAATTATCCAGGAGGCTGGGCTCTATAAGGAGAAATGTGGCACAGAATTGGAGTAAGACTCATCAACAATCTGTGTTATATAGATGACAAAACCCTGCTTGCTGAAACTGAGGAGGACCTGAAGCACTTTCTGCACGTCAAGGACTGCTGCCTTCAATATAAATTGAAGCTCAACAACAAGAAACTGAAGATTCTCACCACTGGGTCAATTGTTAGCATTGTGATGGATGGTGAAGAGATTGAGATTGTAAACCGCTTTAGTTTGCTTGGCTTCACAATCAACACTCTTGGCAGTAGCAGCCAGGAAATTAAAAAATGTATTGCGTTGAGAAAGTCTGCTGTCAAGGAAGTCTCCAGAGTACTGAAGACCAACAATGTCAGTTTGGAGACTATGGTGCAGTTGATCCAGGCCATAGTCTTTGCAATTACTTACCTGTACAATGACTAAGGATGGTAGAAGGAGAATTGAGCCTTTGAGCTGTGGTGCTGAAAAACAAACAGATTCATCCTAGAGAGGGTGAACCCAGGCTGCTCCTTGGGTACAAAGATTCTGAGGCTTCGTCTGACATACTCTGGACAAACTGCAAGAAGAGAACATACTATATCCATGGAGAGGGATACTGTGCTTTGGAGGTTAGCGGAACAGAGTAATAGAGGAAGACCTTCGATGCCCTAGATTGATTCAATGACTAGGGTAATGGTGGTAGGTTAGTCAGAGAAAATAATGTTGGCACAGGAGAGGGCAAGGTTTAGGGCTCTTGTACATAGGGTAGCTATGAGTCCCAAGTGACTTGACATCACAACAATGAACTTTGTAAGTAAACCAGTACAAAATAAAATAGCTTGCAAGTTGTTGTTGTTGTTGTTACGTGCTGTCGAGTTGTTTGCAACTCATAGAGACCCTATGTACAACAGCCCTAAACCGTGCTCTATCCTGTGCCAATCGCATTGCCTCTGACACACCCATCCCGATTACCCCAGTCACTGAATCAATCCACCTCATAGAGGGTCTTCCCCTCCT
>NW_006400248.1:586582-591435 GCF_000299155.1 Elephantulus edwardii | reverse complement strand
GTTGGACAACTACTTGGCCAACTGACTGGAAGAGATCCATATTTAGTCCCATTAAAAAAAAAAAAAAAGAAAGATGACACAACAGGATTTGGAAATTATCCAACAATATCACTAATACCACACTAGCAAAATCCTGCTGAAGATTATCCAGAAATGACTGGAACAGTACATGACAGAATATAGAAATACAAGCTAGGTTTAGAAGAGGTCATGGCACTGGAGACTTTATTGCCAATGTTAGTTGGATCTTAGCAGAAAGCAAAGAGTACCAGAGGAATGTCTATGTTTCAATGAATATGCAAAGGAATTTGACCATATGGATCACAACAAATTTTGGTTAACCTTGAGGAAAATGGGAATCCCAGAACACTTGATTATGCTTATGCTAAACCTATACTTGAACCAAGCAGCAGTCCTCAGAACAGAACAAGGAAATATTGCATAGTTTGATATCAGGAAAGGGGTGCATCAGGGATTTATCCTGTCTCTATACCTTTTAAATCTCTATGCAGAACAGATAATTTGGGGAGGCTGAGATTTTTGAGGAGGAATGTGGTATCAGGATTTGAAGAAGACTCATCAGTAAGCTATGTTATGCAGATGACACAACCTCTTGCTTGGTGAAACTGAGGAGGACCTGAAGTTTTTGCTGCAGAAAGCCAAGGACTGTAGTCTTCAATATGGATTGAAGATCAACACCAAGAGTAAAAAGATTCTCAACACTGGGCCAATTGGCAGGACCATGATAGATAGAGAAGAGGTTGAGGTTGTTAACAATTAGAGCTTACTAGGCTCCATAATCAACACTCTCAGCACCAGCAGTCAGGAAATCAAAAGACGAATTTCCTGGGGGAAATCTGCTGTCAGAGACCTCTCCAGGATACCAAAAAGCAAAGATATCAGTCTAGACACTAAGGTGCACCTAAGCCAGGCCACGGTCTTTGCAATTACTTGCTATATATCAGAGAACTGTAAAATGACCAAGGTTGACAGAAGGTGAATAGATGCCTTCAAATTATGGTGTTGGAGAAGAAGCTTGAGCATACCATGGACTGCCAAGAAAACAAATATATCTGTCTTGGAGAGAATAAACCAAGTTTCTTCTTGGAGGCTAGGGTTTTGAAGATCCATCTCACATGCTTTGGGCACATGCTCAAGAGAGACCAGTACTGGGAGAAGGATATCATGCTTAGAAGGGTGGAGGGACAGTACAGGAGAGGAAGACCACAGATGAGATGAATTTATACAGTAACGGGGACAATGGGGGTTGATGTTTTGGATCAGTGAAACGGGCTCAGGACAGGGCAGGGTTAAGAGCTGCTGTACATAGGGTCGCAGGTGACTCAACAGCAAATAACAACTATTATGGCCTAAAGAGCTACAGGGCTGAATTTCATTCCACATAGGAAGGGCTCAAAGTACCCAAGATTCTATCAGTATCAGACTTGTAAATCTGGTTACTTTTATGTTTTTTAGTATTATTCCATATCTTTACCTACTCTATCCAGAAGCCTCTACTGTGGCCTCTTTTAGACTGGTCAAATGTGGACATCACTTGGTTCCTCAGGTCTCACAGACATGGAGATTGAGGTTCACATTATCCATTAGTCCTTTGGATTAATTGTTTCCATGCACATTTACACTTCTTCCATTCGCTTTGTTCTGAACAAAGGTCAATTGCTATACCTCAGACATATATTCAAAGATTTTTAAGATCTTGGACTGTTTATAGCTTTGAAAGGTAACATAATATAGGGCCCTTGTAAAGTAAGAGAAAAAAATATGGAACAAAATTCAAAATAAAAAAATTGGCCCAGTTTACTACTCTAATAGAAGCTTTGATGATACAGTCTGCAACACATTGCGCTGCTCACCAATAGGTCTAAATCCACCAGGTGTACTGAAGAAGAAAGATGAACAATGTCCTCCCGTTAACATTTAAATAGTACCTCAGAAACTTGATGGAGGGTCGCTATGAGTCAAATTCAGTTTGATAGCAGTGAAGTACTAAAGGGAGTGAATAATAGAGGGTGGTGAAATCTCCAATATTAAGGTCTTCAGTTACTCTTTGAGGCTAGAACTCTACTTGTCTCTGAAGCAAAACTTCAGTGTGGTAAGCAGTGGTAACTGGGCACTGTCTAGCTCATCTGCTCTCAGACAGGTTTATAAAATGAATGATAACACCACAGAGGTAGTCAGTCCTTATAGCAATCAGCCATACACGCGCAAAAGGGCCACATTTCCCCAGGGATGCAGCTTAGATGTCAGAAAGACAGAATAGAAGGATGAATGCGAACAAAAAAATCTCAGGGAGGTGGTAGGGAGGATGTTGCTACACAGTGGGAATTGTAACCAGTGCCCTGAAACAGAATGTGATTAAAAACCCAATTTACTTTTTTTTTCCCAATTTACGTTTTAAACTTTCACTCAAATCACAATAAAAAATATTAAAATAAAACAAACCTCCTGCCATGTACACAGCACAGACAGTGCCTATAGGGGTACAGGGGCCCTTATGGTAGCTCCCCCAATCCTCCCAAGGGCTCACAGAGCTCCCTGACTTGAAACATATCAAGAGATTCCAAGAGATCTCAAAAACTTCATGCATAGGAAGTAACAAGAGGACAAGGAGAATGCAAGGCAGTAAGCCTCCTTATCCATCCTAGATGTGCACTCACACTGGGAAACCTGAAGCATTGTTATGCGTAGTATGGTCTAGCATCCAACAGCATCAGTACCACCTGGGAGCTTGTTAGAAATGACAACTACCTTAGTAACTTATTGCTGCTACAATAAATTATCACAAGCTGAGGGCTTAAAATAACACTATTTTCGTACAGTTCTGTACTTTTAAAGTCTGAAAAAATAATTACTGTGAGGAAGAATATTAATAGAGTTAGGTTTCTTCCTTCTGGAGGTTTTGGAAGAAATATGTCTTCTTGTCTTTTCCAGTTCCCACAGGCTTCCCACAACCCTTGGCTTATGGCCTTTGTGGTGACTAAGGTTGTTTGTCAACAAGTTTGTTTATGATTTTTAGACCATGAAGAACTTTGATGGCCTAGTGGTAAAAAGCTGTGCTGCAATCCCAAAAGTGCACAGTGTGAGTCCATCAGCTGATCTGCAATAGGATAAGTAATGTCCTTTTGTGAGATTTGCTGCCCCAAAAATACTCTAGAGGGTCAGCTATGAGTTGGTTTCCATTCAATGGCCCACAGCAACAATAAAATTGGCAGTATGAAATAATCTTTCCCTGAACGAGCTCCTTTGAAATGTAATAACTTTCAGCATAAGATCTATATTGAACAGTCAATCAGTTTAAAGAGAGTCTGCTCAGGGATGTGTGATTCTGCATCAAAAGTATACAGATATCCAGAAAATTTCCTTCTTTTATTTTCTCATCCTTAATCCTGATCTGATCCTTTGTTTTTTGCCCAGCAGCTGCCATATTCACTGCTGATCTTAGATTTGTCAGCCACTAAAACCAGAAGCCTACTGTCTGACTTCTCAGTCTTGGGTTCATCAGCCTCTGCAGCTATGTGAGTTCAAGAGAAGTTTCTATTGTGACATCTGACTTAAAGGCTTAAGGCCTCTCAACTTCTGTACAAGTACACAAACCATATCCTTGAGATAAATTGTTCTCCCTCCGTAGACATAAGCTTCACTGACATTGCTTCTCTAGAGAACCCAGCCTAAGAGCATCCTCCTTCCATTCTCAAGGGCTGGCTAAGTTTTTCTGACATGGCCCTATGTTGACTCCCCTTTTGCTCCCTTTTCCATATGTAAGGACCATAGCAATTCCATTCTCCTCACCTGGATTTTTCAGGATAATCTCATTTTAAGATCAGTTTATGGGGGTGGGGAGGAAAAAAAATCACGAGGTGCACAGAGTTCAGTGGCCAAAAGGAGGGGGTAAAGGAATTAAGAAAAATCCAGTAGTGATCTAAAAAGAGTGGGTAATAGTGGGCATAATTGTGATTAATTTTATAAAATGCAGGGTATGGGTATGATCATATGAAACACCAGGTGAATGAAGGAATGTGTGAAATAAAATGTACATGAATTAAACATAAGTATAGGAATTTTGTTTACAAACCCATGTAAATTTTTTTAAAGGTCAGTTGATTAACAACTTTATTTTATATGCTACCTTAATCTTCTTCTGCCCTGTGACATAGCAAAGTCAGTCATAAATTCCATCGATGAAGACAAGGACTTCTTTGGAAGCCCTTATTCTACCTACTGCTGTCTATTTAGACCCATCATAGACTGACCATATCAGAATCTGCATTTTGGCAAGATCTGCAGGTGGTTTGGTGTGTGTTAACTTTAGTGGCCTAGCCAAGACAAGTCTTCTCTCTGAGTGTATCTGAAACGGAGATTACAGCTTCTAGTTAGGACACAGGTATCTTTAACCAGTGTCCAGAACACTGAAGACTGGTATTTTTCAACCCAGTAGCCACAGCAGCAGCATTTCTTCGCTTTTCACATGAGTCTCAAGCCTCCATGGAAAAGGGGTTCTTTTGTATGGAACCCCCAAAAGTTTCCACAGAAGCAGCTTAGGAATTCTGATCTTGGCCACGGTCAGCAGGATTCCTTGTGGTTAATTTGGATCATTGACTCCCAGAGCTTGGAAGTAGAGAGCTGAGACGGGGACATGTTAGAGACCATGGAATCTCAGAAAAGTAGCAATAAGACAAGAGAAGGGAATAAAAGGTATCCAAATAGGCAACGAGGAGGTAAAATTATCCCTCTATGCTGATGGCATGATAGTATACTTAGAAAACCCTAAAGACTCAGCAAGAAAACTATTGGACATAGTTGACCAATTCAGCAAAGTAGCAGGATACAAGATC
>NW_006400248.1:584986-586482 GCF_000299155.1 Elephantulus edwardii | reverse complement strand
ACTCTACCCAGCATAATGTCCCTCTCCAAAGACCTGTCTCTCCTTGCAACATGTCCAAAGTATGTCAGATGAAGCCCCAGAATCTTTGCCTCCAAGGAGTAGCCTGGTTTAACCCTCTCTTGCAAGTAGTCATCTAAATTGACGCTATTAGTCTCTTCCCGTATAAAGGAAAGAAGGTGGAGGAAAATCAAACACACATGGAAACAATTAAGTGTAATACTAATGGACCAAGAGAACTGCAGCCTACTCCAAACCTGTTACACTGGAAGAACTATCACTAGTATCCCTAACACTACTCTCAGCTTTATGAGTTTGTTTTTCCTTTTCTTTTTTTTTAATTTCTTGTGACTTGGATGAACATTTACAAAGTGAGTTGTTTTTTCTGTTTAACCTTCATGTACATTTTGTTTTATAACATTAATTACAGTACCCGCTATAGCATTGCAATCTTTTCAATTCCTTTCGGTTATTGGTTTTTTCCATTAATTCTCTGATACTTCCCCTGCCTGTTCTCTGAGCTTTATTGCTGGGTAAATGCTGCCTGTTTAATCTTATATGGTTGGTTTTTCTAAGAAGTGAGTATCTCCTTGGTATTATTGATCAGGATTAGCAATCCACTTCCAAATATAACAGGCCTTTGTAAACCCTACATACAGTAGAACACACTTAGAGTAGACTAACAACAATAGACAACTCAAATTTGGAAACAGATGTGTCGGAACAGTTGTAGGTAGAAACTAACAACTGACACATGGAATATGAAAAGTATGAATGAAGGAAAATGAGACATTGTAAAGAAATAAATGGAACACATAAATATTGACATATTCGTTCTTAGCAAAATGAGATGGATTGGCACGGGACGTTTTAAATCAGAAAATTATGTGCTGGAGAGAAAAAGGTGAGAAAAAATGAGGTCACTTTCGCAGTTAAAAAGCTTGTTTCTATATCCATATTGAAATACATATTGTGAGTGACAGGATAATACCCATACATATACAAGGAAGACTACTAGCATTCAAATTTATGCACTAAAAACCAGAGCCAAAGAGGAGGAAATAAATTATTTCTACCAACTGTTGCAGCCAGAAATCGACCAAACATCTAACAAAGATGCAGAAAGAAGGATCAGTAGGTGGAGAATATGGACTTGGTGACAGAAATGAGGCTGGAGATAGAATAACAGAATTCTGCACAATCAATTATTTATTCATAGCAAATACCTTTGACAAATGCAGGGTATACACATGGATTTCACCTGATGCTATGCACAGGAATCAGATTGACTACCTCTCTGGAAGGAATTGTTGTTGTTGTTGTTGTTGTTGTTGTTGTTGTTGTTACGTGCCATTGAGTTGCTTGCGACTCATAGTAACCCTATATACAACAGCCCTAAACCCTGCTATATTCTATGCCAATCACACTGCCTCTGACACACCCATCCTGATTACCCCAGTCACTGAATCAATCCACCTCATAGAGGGTCTTCCCCTCCT
>NW_006400248.1:566794-574354 GCF_000299155.1 Elephantulus edwardii | reverse complement strand
AAAAAAAAAAAAAGAAAAGAAAAGTAGTGACTTGCTCAACATTACGCAGCAAGTTAGGATAGAAAAAGCTAGGGATTTGCCAGCTCCACTTCCGCTCTGATCTGCTGTCACTTGGGGGTGCCACTTCCCAGGAAGATATGAGCCTGCCTGACTACCAGCTCTGTCTGTTCAGAGGAACGCATGACCCTGGTAACCTGGATGCACAGCCTGATTTGGCTAACTCCTCAGCTCTGGGCAGCCAGCCAGATATGGAATGCTCCAGACAGCCTTCTCTACAGACTGCACTGCAGACGTCATTGCCTGGGTCCCTGGATACCAGGATCCCAGCAGGAGGATGGAGCACGCACTATGCCCAGGGTGCCGACACAGGGCATCTCCTCCCCAAGGCACCTCTGCCCACGCCAATGTGGGCCATTCACAGGCAGCCAACAGACAGCACTGCCACAAACCAGTGGGGGTTGGCCAAGCCAACTTCCAGGGAGGTCTCTGCTTCCAGACAGAACCCTTCCTTCCCCTGTCTCAGAACCCCCTAGAAGCTGACATGTGGAAGCTTACTCCACACTCCAGCCTTTCTCAGCTGCTTTGCTTCTGAAAACATCTGGCTGGCTTGGCACCTAAGCTGGGTAAAAATAGCATGCCATCTTGTAAGTGGGCACCATGCCATCAAGCAGATGGAGACCACTACTGGCAGCCAAGGGACTGCTGAATACTATCAAGCACATTTGCAAAGAGCAGGATTCACAGATGGAAGGGACATTGGTGCAGTGCCAGATCTCCAGGTGAGAGGGCTGGAGGGAGAAGCATGACCCCTCTGCCCTCCACAGGTGTGAAAGGGCAGGGCCAAAGGGAAAACAATGCAACACCTGGAGGCAGCAAAGTGTAAGGTAGGTGTAAAAAAAGTGTAAGGGAAAACCTGGGACTCAAGTTCAAATTCAATGTTCACTCTTTACTGGCTGAGCCAGTCATTTATGCTCCCTGAAGATGTACAAGTCCTTTTTAACTCGGTATACATTTTATAGAGTGCCTACTATATACAATGTTATCGTGTACTGTCAAGTCAGAACCTCTCATAGTTGACCCTCCAGCTGGTTTGAGAGGCTGTTCATAACATGGGAGGAGATTGTCCATCTTTCTCCTGAAGAGCAGCTGGTGGAAAAGCAAAAGTAAACTTCCTGGCTTTGAATTGGCAGGGCAACTCCTTACCCACTAGGCCACGAGAGCTCAAATGAAGGGTCAGAGAATGAGAGGAAGACCCCCAACAAGATAGATTGATGTAGTGACTACCACAGTGGGCTTGAGCATTTTGGAGATCATGGCAACGGTGCAGGATAGGGCAAGGTTCTCATCCATTGTTCATAGGGTCACTACAAGTCATAGTCAACTCAATGACACCTAATGACAATAACTATGTGGCAAGTATAAGTATGGGTGAGAGATAGCAGTGAATGTGAAGCAAGTTTTCTTCCAGTATGGGAGGCAATGGCACAGATAAACAGAAAATGTCAACTGTAATAAGGATCCCAAAGGGAAGTTTAATGGTGCAATTAGAGCATATAATGAGTGGGAGAGAGAGTAAGGGTGAGATCTAGTCATGAAAGAGACAAATAAGCTCTTCTAACTGGGCTAATTGGCAGCATCAGTGTGGATGGTGAAGAGAGTGAGATAGTTAACAGTTTTAGTTTGCTTGACTCCACAGTCAACACTCTTGGTAACAGTAGCCAGGAAATCAGGAGACGAATTGCATTGGGAAAGTCAGCTGTGAGGGACCTCTCAAGAGTACTAAAGTGCAACGACGTCAGTCTGGAGACTAAGGTACTCCTGATCTAGGCTACAGTCTTTGCAATTACATGCTGTGCATCAGAGAGTTGGACAGTGAATAGGGATGATAGAGGGAGAATTGATGCCTTTGAGTTGTGGTGCTGGAGAAGAGTGTTGAATATACCATGGACTGCTAGGAGAATAAACAGGTTTGTCCTGGAGAGGGTGAAGTCAGAATGTTCCCTGGAGTCAAGGATTCTGAAGCTTTGTCTGACATACTTTGGGCATGTTGCAAGGAGAGACTGGTCCTTGGAGAGGGACATTATGTTTGGGAGAGTGGAGGTACGGTGCAGGAGAGGAAGACCCTCGATGAGATGGATCGATTCTGTGAGTGGAGTGGTGGGAATGAATGTGTTTGAGACAGCGAGATTGGCACAGGATAGAACGGCGCTTAGGGCTCTTTTAAGTCGCAAACGACTCAATGGCACATAACAACAACAACAAAGGATGTTCAGTGACTCAGTGTTTAAATTTGCCCAATCAAGGAGGAAAATGTGTGGTTGAATTCCCTAAAGACTGCCACCTTGGAAACCCTCTGGGACACTTCCACTCTGTCCAAGAAGATTGCTATGAATCAGAATCACCTCCTCAGTAATAGATAATCCTCCCAGAAGATCACAAGTCTTTCTCCCATGGGGCTTCTCAGTGGGTTCAAATTGGTTCTCAAGCAATCTTGGCACATAATAAACATTGCTAATTGTAATAGATTGCTAACATTGTAAATAAAATTGCCCCCATAAAAATCTTTTCCCTTGCAGGAGTTAGGGAGTGGAGGAGCCTTGGTTCCCAAGATGCTGAAGCCTTCCCTTGGAGTCTGACCTCCTTTCTCCATGAAGATTCTATCCAGGAAAGCCCAATGGGGCGGCAGTGCCATGTCACACAAGGTCATTGTGAGGTAGGGTTGACTTGATGCTACCAACACGAAGAGTCCAAGCAAAAGTCAGCAGCCCCACTTGCTCAAATGTACCTGGCCAGGTATGACACAGGCCGGTCAGCAACCCATTGCTAACAGCCCTTGGTGATGAGGCTAAGACTTTCCCCTCAGCCCAGAAATTGGTTGTGTGGTGTGAGTGATACAAGATACATCTTCTGAGCATTGTGCAAAAGTATTAACTTTTAAAGAAATATAAAGGCTAAGGGGAAAGTGTCAGAAACAGAAACTTCTGTAAGTCAAACTGAAATGTTCTGTCCAGCCGATGTACAGTTCACGTCAGGGGCTCATACTGCCCTGAGGTCCGGCAAATCCAGTGCATGCATCCATGGGAGTAGAGCTGGCAGAGAGAATGAGAAAAAAATACATTTTGTGTGGCCTGCCCCCTCCACTTCCCACACTTAGTGACTTCAGTTGTTGCTGCAACAATGATCTGTGCCATGGAGCCCTAGAAGACCCTGCCACATATTTCTCTAACCCAGGGTTCCTCAAATGTCATCTTGTCCATTCCACTGCCAAGGGAGGCCTAGCACACTCTCCACTGAGGGGGGAGGGAGGAGGCAGGCACAGTGACGTCTCGGCCCACTTTCAGCCAATCTACGTCTCAAAGAGATGGTTTTTTTTTGTTCAGGGTTACACAGTGAGGTCCTGTCAGCAATGAGTCCCTGAGCCCCTGAAGCCATGAAGGCACCTCAGAGAGACATTCCTGCAATGCTCACCCTACTTCTCTGATCACCACTCTTTGAAGTTGATTCCCTAAGTAAGCTGCTTCATACAAGTCATTGTTCTTCAGTTCTACTTTCTGGCAGAAACTCAAGTCAAAGTCATTACTCTCCTGTTCCCTCTATAATACCGCACCCCACCTCAAGGAGTACTCACAGTGGCACGTGCAGTGGGTCTGAGGTCTGCTGCTCATACATTTCCCAGTTGATGCCCAGATAGCTGGTGATTGCTTATGGTTGTCCTGCAGAAAAGCCCTTAGCTCAGTGTCCCAGTGGAACTTTCACATGCACAGCCCAGACATTTGGTCATTGGAACTATAAATGTCTATGTATTCTTCCCAAAGAATCTGGTTTACCTTTTAGAAATGACTTTGTGCCACTTTTTAAGTGTTAGAGGGAGTTTGTGACCATGTTGGAAGCCTGGTTTTGAGGGGTTATATCACCACTTTCTGTTCCAAAATGGACCTCCAATAGCTGAACACTTTCTCCCTAGGCTCAATCTTGACTCCTTCTAGAAACTGCAAGGGACATATTTGACAGGACAGGACCAAGGAAGCATGCAGCATAGGAGCAGATAAACATCACAGGGCTTTGGGTGAGGTGTATGAGTGTTGAGTTATGTAAACAATTGAGAGTCAGGATGGGGAAAAGATAAGAACATGGAGGAGATTACTTCAGGTTTTATCCAGACAAAGACACAGATGCCTATTTCCCCAAGGGCTAAGACCTCTACTCTATTTTTCTTGATTGCCTAAGAATATTAATACTAATACTAATTCTTTTTCTCTTAGGAAGAGGAGAATATTGAATGTCTCTTTGGAGACGAAGGT
The DNA here is from genome assembly GCF_000299155.1 of Elephantulus edwardii. Lineage (NCBI taxonomy): Eukaryota > Metazoa > Chordata > Mammalia > Macroscelidea > Macroscelididae > Elephantulus > Elephantulus edwardii. Next base: position 570,053 of record NW_006400248.1, on the reverse strand, counting down.
GCGCCTGAAACAGGCCATGGTCTTTGCAATCACTTGTCATGCATCAGAGAGCTGGACAATGACTAGGGAAAACAGAAGGAGAATTGACGCCTTTGAGCTGTGGTGCTGGAGAAGAGTATTGAATGTACCATGGACTGCCAAGAAAACAAACAGATTCATCGTAGAGAGTATTAAACCAGGCTGCTCCTTGGAGGCAAGGATTCTGGGGCTTCGTCTGACATACTTTGGACATGTTGCAAGGAGAGACAGGTCTTTGGAGAGGGACATCATGCTGGGTAGAGTGGAGGGACAGCGCAGGAGGGGAAGACCCTCTATGAGGTGGATTGATTCAGTGACTGGGGTAATCGGGATGGGTGTGTCAGAGGCAATGTGATTGGCACAGGACGGAGCAGGGTTTAGGGCTGTTGTACATAGGGTCACTATGAGTCGCAAACGACTCGACAGCACATAGCAACAACAACAACAACAATGAGTAATAAAGACCATTAAGGAAGGAGTGCACTTAGACAACTCAAAATCAGTAGTCCAGGAACAAGACCACCACTCAGCATCTCTGTGGAAGCTATGGTCATTTCTGTGGAGGGAGCCTGAAGAATATCTCTTTATTGGACATACCACAAAGGGTCATGGGCCTCATCTAAATCAAGTGTAAAGAACAATTTTAATGAGCCAGGAAGAACAGTACATACTATCAGAATGCCACTGAAAGGTCAGCAGTTCAAATCCACAAGTTGCTCCTTGAGGAGAGATGAGTAAAGATTTACAGCCTGTTAAACCCGATACACAGTTACTTTAAGCTGGAATTGAGGGCAGTGGGTTTGCTTTTTGTTTGACATAACTGATAAAAACAGTCTCATTGAAGTTCTTAATGATCTTAAAAGTGTTGAAGAGATCCTCAGAACAAAAATTGAAACCCAGAAATGTAAAGCATTGAGTCTTTAATGGGGGTATTTGTTATGTGTACTATAAATAATGAAAAAGGCTTACACTTGTGAGCATTTTAAGGCAGTTTTAAACAATGCCTGAGTCTCGATTTTGCTTAAATTCTTTTGTAGAGCGACCTTAGGAACAACAGATCAGACCCTTGCTCTGTCCTGAGCCTTCCTCACAATACCTGTCATATGCAAGCCCATTGTTGCAACCACTGTTAATCCATTTTATGGAGGGTCTTCCTCTCTTTTTATGACATTCCAGTTTTCCAAATATGATGACTCTTTTTCCAAAAATTGGCCCTTCCTGATGTTATTCCTAAAGTATGTGAAATGAAGTTTCATAAACCTTGTCTCCTAGACAGTTTTGCTTGTTTGGGCAGTCCATGGCATACTCAATACTCTTTGCCAACACTGCAAATTCAAAAGCATTGAAACAGATGAGGGAGAGACAGTTTAAAAGCGATAAGTGATTGGGTATTATGGTTATGACAAGAGTACAGAATGAGGGTTGCATAGTGGAGAGTACTCGCGCAGGGGGGATTGTATACCAAGGAAGGAATTTTTCTTTTACTTTTCAAAGAGAAGAGTGAACTGGGGGTAGGGGTGGGCAGGGAGAAAAATGCAACAATGAATGAATGGGAATCCAAAATATTTGTAAATGTTCATCAAAATTAATAAAATTAAAAAAAAAACAACCATCGATTCTGGGGAGCTCTGATGGCTGCAATCTGAAGACATATGGTTTGAATCCACCAAATGCTCTGCTGGAAAAAGAAGGGCAATCTCTTCCTGTGCCAGTCAGATCCGATTTGATGGTACATAACAAGAAGGGGAAAAAAAGAAATTATTCTTCTTCTATCTTCTTTATTCGTTGCCCAGTATATATACATATAAAACAAGTGAAAATACTATAGATTTGGTTAGGTATGCCTTAGTCTTTAGACTGACATCTTTGCTCTTTAGCACTTTAAAGAGATCCATGATGGCAAATTTACCCCATGTAGCACATCTTTTTTATTTCTTGATTGCTGTTTGCATGAATGTTGATTGTGGAGGAAATTAAACCATTGACAACTTCCGTTTTTCTCTGTTGAACATAATATTGTCTGTTGGTTCCACTGTGAGACTCAACCACTGAACTCTAATTTTTGTTTTTACCTTTTTTTCCATAAAAACAGAAATCTTCATGGATAGCAGGTACTAATGTGGATATTTGCATAAAAGTGAAGTGTTATAAAATAAACTTTTAAAAAGCACAGAGCATTTGTGTGTATAGTTAGTTAAACAATAATGTGTGCATGACTAGATAATGAGATTATGAGTGATTTGGAAGTGTGTTTTCCCTTATTTTGTACTTATATATATTATCTAATTTTTTTAAACCAATGTCTCGCTTCTGTAAAAAAAAAAAAAAAAAAAAAAGCTTTGCCTTCCAGAGTGGTTGTAGCATTTTATAATGCCATCAACAATGTATAAAAGTTCCTATCTTGCCACATCCTCTCCAACATTTATTACTTGCTGCCCTGCTAAATTTTGCCACTGCTACTGGGATAAGATGGTATCTCATTGTGGTTTTGATTTGCATCTCTTGTATTACCAGTGATTTTGAGCATTTCTTCATGTTGGCCATGCAAATGTAGTTTGATGTTTGCTCAAAAAGCTGAACATAGGAATTCCATATGATCCAGCTATTCCAGTGTTTAGAATATACTCTGAGAAAATTAGAACTTAGCCACAAACAGAAACTTGTACACCAATGTTCATAGCAGTGTTATTCACTATAGCAAGAACACAGAAGCAGCCCAAATGGCAACCACAATGGAATAGATTGAGTAATTATGGTACATTCACACAATGGAATCCTATGCAGCATATGGGAGCAATGATTTTGTAAATTACTACCTAATATGGGAAGGACTGGAGAGCATGCTAAGTGAACTAAGTCTCATAAAGACAAATACCATATAAGACTCTTATTGTAGAACAAGTACAAGAATCCAAGGGGAGGGGGGGGAACTGTGGCTTAATCATAGCGTTACTATATTTGATGTGTGGAGGGAGGAGTGGGCAAAGAAAAGTGGAAAGATCTGGTGTGAAAAACAAAGTATACAATCTTTGTAAATAAGCCAGTTAAAAATAAAAAAAAAAGCTTTGAAATAATAATGTTGTTGTTGTTGTTATGTGCCGTCGAATCGTTTGCGACTCATAACGACCCTATGTACAACAGCCCTAAACCGTGCTCTACCCTGTGCCAATCTCATTGCCTCTGACACACCCATCCCGAGTACCCCAGTCACTGAATCAATCCACCTCATAGAGGGTCTTCC
>NW_006400248.1:561726-565519 GCF_000299155.1 Elephantulus edwardii | reverse complement strand
ACACAGTCTTTAGGGAGAGAAGATAGGGAAGAGAGAAATTATTTTCCCTAGTTTTGTGGCCACTTCTGTGGGGGACAGTTGAGTGAGGTTTCTCTAATTGCATTATTTTCAAACAAGGAATGAAGACAATAGTTTACAGGGCCAGGTTCACACTAAGAGAAGCCCCCAGTTCTCTTAGTGAATATCCGCTGGAAACACTCCAGTCAGCAGTGGTTGCCTAGGGAACACTCCTGACAGGATGGGGACCTAAGACACACTAAATAACTTTAACAGCTATTTGCATTTGGTAGCTGTAACCAGGGACAGAGTTCCACCTGGGTCCCTGTGGTAAAGGCTCTGGAAGCAGAAGAAAGGGGTGTCAGCTGATGTGGTCACAGGTGCCTATAGAGGGAGTGGGGCTTTCTTATTCTTTTCTTGCTCCTCTCCAAATGCAGCTGGGGCCAGAGATCTGTAAGTTGCGGAGCATCCCTAGTCCTTTGTGCATTTGGAGTGATTGGACCAAATCCAGGAGATTCCAAAGGGAAAGGGAAGTCTCTTCCTGGAACTAGGTCCACCATGTTTTCCCGGGAAGGCCTTGACAGGCCTGCTCTGAAGCCTGGCTCTGCACTGCCAACCCAGTTAATTGTGATTCCTTTTACCTGACAGGTGAGAAGTCCAAGGATAAGAGGAAGTCAGCCCCAGTCAAGCCTGCTCCTGCTCTCATCTGTCACCTCTCATCAGAGCTGTGCCATCCATGGTGAGAGCTTGCAGATGTGCAAGGCTGTGCTCCTGGGGCCCTGGAGTCCCAGCTCCTGCTTTGAGCTGACACAAGGCTCACCTCCTCTCTCTAGATGGTGGGTTCTTTCTCTGGGTGGGATGGAGGCTCAGCCACAGCGCAGACCCTGAATCCAAACAGCTGGGGAGCAGACCGAACTGGCTTTTCTCACTCCCACTTCAGAAAACTCTGATCAGATCGGGTTATATAGGAAACAATTGGCCTGCTTATTCCCCTCTTTGGGCCTGGAGCCTTCCCCAACCATCCAGCTCAACCACATCTGTAAGGTCCTGTGGAAAAACAGCCAAGGTAAACAAAACAAGCCAAACCCAGCAGCTAGAGTCTGCAGTAGCGTGCCACCCTCCAGGCGAGCCACTGCAGAAATGGGGTTGCCAGGAAATAAACACCTCCTGCTGATAAAAGGTGCTGTGTGCAGTAATTAACAAGACTGGGATTGGATAGGCCTGTGAGTAAGAAGTCCACGAAACCATGTGGACATTAAAAAGGAAGAGACATGCATTTTCCCTAGTGAGGGTTCAGATGCATGTGCATTGTGCAATTCTCTACAGCAGGACAGAAACCGGCTAGCAAGGTTGCATTACCAGGCTGCCGTCATTTGTCTTACAAATTGTTTGCCTATCAGAATGGTTTCTGTTCACTCCAGCTTCTATATATGCATGTTGTTGTTGTGAGTTGTCTTTGAGTCAAATCCAACTCACAGTGACCCCCTGTGATGGAATGGAATTACCACAGAGGGTTTCCTACACTGTAATCTTTACAAGAACAGATCTTTACAAAGTCTTGGTAACACAGAGCTGCTGTATAGTTTTGAACTGCCAATTTTTAGGTTAGCAGCCAAGTAGTCACCTGTGATGCCACCAGACCACCTTAGGAAATGAAATATCTACCTTAGAGAAGGACATAATGTTTGGAAGGGTGGGGGGCAGCACAGGAGAGAAAGACCTGGTGAGACAGCAAAGAGGCCAAGTGTGTCAAAGTTAGTGAGACTCAGGATAGGGCAGGGTTCAGAGCTATTGTTCATAGGATCACTATGAGTTGTAGTCAACCGGATGGCACATAATCACAACTCACTGCCAAAAAAAAATCTTGAATGACCCAAACAGTATCCTTAATACCATATGCAAGTAAAATTATGTGAAGATTATTTAAAAATTACTGGACAGGGAATTGCCAGAAATTCTAGCTGGATTTAGAAGATCTCTGCTGATGTCAGATGGATCTTGTGTTCATGGGAAAACTATACCTAGATCAAGAAGTTGTCTGAACAGAGCAAGACAGTATTGCATGATTTAAAATCAAGAAAGATGTGCATCTGATTGTATCCTTTTTCCATAGCTATTCAACTTCTATGCTGTTCAAATAGCTCAAGAAATTGAAATGGTATGGAGACAGGACATATCCCTGATGCACTCCCTTCCTGATTTTGAACCATGCAGTGTTTCCCTGCTCTGTTGTGAGGACGGCTGCCTGGTCCACGTATAGGTTTTGCATAAGCACAATCAGGTATTCTAGGATTCCTAGTCTCCTCAAGGTTAATGACAAGTTGTTGTGATCTACACAGTCAAATGCCTTGGCAGAGTAAATGAAACACAGATAGATATTCTGCCAAGATCCATCAGACATTGGTTACAATGTTTCTAGTGCCACAGAAACTATCATTATTTAATCTTACTTTGATCCATAATCAACACCCTTGGTACCAGCAATCCAGAAATCAAGATTATTTATTACATTGGGAAAATCTATTGTCGAGGACCTCTCCAAAGTGCTAACAAACAATAATGTCAGTTTAAAGACAAAGGTGTACCTGATTCAATTCTTTTTTAATGTATCTGAAGTTGGACAATGAATAAAGGTGAAAGAAAAATCAATGCCTTTGAATTGTGTTGTTAGAGAAGAATACTGAATATCCCATTGACTGCCAAAAAAACCAAACAAATCTTTCTTGGAGAAAGGGCAATCAAGGTTCTCCTTAGAGACAAGGATAATGAAACTTCACCTCATGTACATGGCACATCATTAGGAGGGAATGCTTTTGCTGTTGTTAGGTACTGTTGGGTTGGAACCAACACATAGCTGATTCTCCAGAGAGTTTTCAGAGAACACTTCCCAGAAAGTGATTTCTCATTTTTCTGTCATTGAATAGTTTGTGGATTTGAACCACATGCCTCTAAGTTGGCAGGTCAACTCCTTAACACTAAGCCACCAGAGCTCCTATAGGAAGCTCTAGTGCTTGGAAAAAGATAACATGCTTGGAACAGTGGAGAGTTAGCAAAAGAAAAGAAGACTCTTAAGGAGATGGGTTGACACAGTGATTGTAATTATGAGATCAAGTATATTAGAGATGGCACAGGATAGGACAAGGTTCAGATCTGTTGTTCAGTGGGTCATTATAAGTTGTAGTCAACTCAATAGCCCTAACAACAACAACAACCACTGCCAAAACCAAATGTACTGCCCTTGAGTCAGATCTGACTCAGAGTAACTTTCTAGGTTTCTGAGGCTTTAAAAATTTTGGGGAAAGACTGTACATCTTTCTATCTCAGAGAAGCTGATGGATTTGAACTACTAGCCTTTCAATTATCACTACATACTATACAACCAGGGTGACTTAATAGAAGTATCCAAAACTCCTAGTTTGCATTAATATTTCTACTCTTGGGGGCATCTGGTTCTGGAGTTAGACTCCTTCCCATATTCAGGAGACCTCTGACATTGGGCCACCATCTAAATTCACTCATCATACCAATAGGCAACTACATCCAAAGGGGGATAAATATATTTCATGAGAAGCCTTTACAGACATTTCAGAGGTTGTGAAACAATAACCAGAGAAAGGGCTTTCATTTATTTGGTTCATCTGGTCATTCAAACTTGAGCTCTATTCAGCTATAACATGAGTTTAGAACAGGACAGAGCGCGACGCAGCGCGAGGGCGACGCAGCGCGAGGGCAAGGCCGCCAGCCGGGGGAACGCCGTCGCCAGACCGGGGAACACCAGGGGAACGCACGCCGCCGC
>NW_006400248.1:546105-554093 GCF_000299155.1 Elephantulus edwardii | reverse complement strand
AAAAAAAAAGAACAGGACAGAATACACTTGGTCAATGAAAATAACAGCTCATCCCTCTGGGTGGTGGAATCTAGTTATCTTCTGTTCTTTGGCTCTTCCCTTGCTCTGTGAAGGACTTTCTGCTTTGCCAAGTGATTTTGGATCTATTCTTTCATGTGTAGCAAACTGTTTGCAAAAATTGCCAAAACTAAAAAAAAAAAATAAATAAATAAAATGAAAAAAATTGCCAAAACTTCTCCCTTCCTTATATTCATATTCTTGTGGCTTTACCATTCTGTGTCTTCTATCAAGAGTTGGATTAACCTTACTACCCCTTGAATCTGGACTAGTTTTATGACTTCCTCTGAGGAATAAGTGTTAATTCTAAATCAAGGCTCTGAGAGCCTTGAATATTTCTGGCTTCTCTCATAGACTCTAGAAGTGTCCTGGAACAGCTCATTGGAAAATGACAGACCTCATGAAGCAGAGGCATGTTGTCCTATCCAAGTCACCCTACACCTGCCAGCCTTTAGATGACCTGATAGCTAACACCATGCATATAGGTATGCTGACCAAAACATGGAGAATTATTCCACAGAACTCAGTCCAAAATGCTGATGTACAGAATTATGAGCTAAATAAATGTTTGTTGGCTTTAGCTGCAAAATTTCAAGCGTTCTCTCTAGGCAAGAAAAGAGCTGTTACAAGTTTCCAAACTCAGTGTTTTAGGCTGTAGTTTGTTGTTGTCACTTTCCACTGAGTCAACTCAGCAAACGTGACAGAGCAAGAACTGCCCACAACGTTTCCTACCCTGTAATCTTGCCAGAGAAGTTCATGAAGTCTTTCTCCCATAGAGGTGTTTGATGAGTTCAATCTTTCAACCTTTCCATTAGCAACAAGAACATTATCAATTGTACCACCTGACCTTGGTTTAGCCAATAGTGTCGTTGTTGTTGTTAGGTATCATCAACTCAAATAAAATTCATAGCCAACCTATGAACAACAGATCTAAACCTTGTTCTATCTTGTGCCATCCTCATAATCTCTGACACATTTAAACCCATTGCTGAAGTCATTATGTTAATCCATCTTGTTGAATGTCTTCCTCTCCTTCACTGACCCTCTATCTTTCCAAGGAATAGCTTCTCCTAGTAATATAGCCAAAATCTTCACCACCATCCTTGCCTTCAAGGAGCACTCTGGCTTTACTTTCTCCAAGATGTATGTCTTTGTTCTTTTGGCAAGCATTGGGATATATAGGACTCTTCTCCAACACTCCAACTCAAAGTCATTGAGTCATCTTTATGCATTGTCTAGCTCTAGACATATAGCAGATAATCAGGGAACATGACTTGAACCAGACACATCTTACTCTTTAAACTGACATCATTGCTCTTCAGGACATTGGAATTATCCTTGACAGCAGATTTTCCCATAGCTATACATCTCCTGATCTCCTGACTGCTGGTTCCAAGGGAATTGACTGTGGACGCAAATAAGATAAAATCATTGATGATTTCAATCTTTTTTCCATCTATCATGATTTTGCCTATTGATATAGTGGTGAGGATTTTTCTTTTCTTAATGTTGAATTCTCAACATTTAGCCAGTATAAGAATTAGAAAATATTGGCACAAGAAGACTGGATGTTTTATCCCAGGTCACCCAGCCAGGTAGTAACAAAGTCAGAACTTGAACTTAAAGACATCAAAATTGTTTCCTCCTTGGTGTTTCCTATTGAATGGCAGATCGAAGGAATAGGAGGTAGGTAAACAGCAGCCCCTACAACTCTCTCCTGAGTGAAACTGGTGCATTTTCTTGGAGATCTGAAAAGTATCCTGTTTACCTTGATGCTTGCCCACCTTACCCCTCCCCTGTTGCAAACTCTAAGTAGGTAGCAAACCCACCACCACACACAACAAACAATGCACCAACCATGACAAGATCAGGCAGCAGGACGAGCTTCTTCCATAAGTCTCAGGCTGCCTCTTGCTAGCTGCAGCCCTGTCTTCTGCAGAAAGCAGGAGCCTTGGCCCCAACGAGAGGCAAAGACTTAATTTCAATCCCACTGAATAGAATTAGGGAGAGGGCCTGTACATTTGTCAGAATTAGCTGGAGATCAAAGCAAACACAGAGGGAATGGGCCCCAAACGAAGAAGGAAGACAGATTTCCCCTCTGCACAGTCCAGCCAGGGGTTCTTAGGGTACCTGTGGGAACAATCCAGACTAACATGCCACTCCGCCCCAAGAAAACCATAAAGAGAAGTGACAAAGAAGTAGGAAGGTTGGGAGTGGGTAATGGGAAGAAGCAGCAAGAGACAAAATGCAAAGGAAATGGAGGGCAACAGGAGGAAGCAACTCCACCCTCTTGTAGCTCCCAAAAGAGCCCATCAATATGTGCAGAACCTTTAGGAAGCAAGGAGGGCAGGAGACCCAGGGAGAAGACACTTCATATGGGTCCTAGTGGCACATGCATTCTGCACATGCTCCCTGCACTCCCCTCTGGCAAATGCCCCCTGCACACATCCCCTGAACATGCTCCATACATACACCCTGTGCACATGTCTTCTGCATACTCTGCCTGCACATGCTCCTTGTACTCACTGGCTGGGAGCTGCTGGCTGGAGGAAGCACTCAGCAGGCAGTCCTGGTGACAGCAGGGTGAGCTTTTATCTTTTCCATAATGATGCAGAGAAAACAGAGCCCAGTCCATGTATCATGCCAGGCACAATTTCCTCCCATAAGACAAATTCTTTCCAGGGTTGAGAAACATGCTGGCTAGGATTTTTATGCTATGAGCCAGGAGTAGAGCTTCATGCCCAGTGGATGGCCCCTGAGGAAAGAAAATACTTTGAAATCAAAAGCCCTCTGGTGCAGACAACAAGCACTAACTGCCTGCTCAGTTTGCTCTGAGTCAGTAGTAGTCACAGCAATAGTAATAGCAAGAATAATAATGCCTTAGTTACTTAGAGGTGTCATATCAAAAATATTCCAAGTAGGTGGCTCAAAAGAACAAGAATGAAATTTTTAAAGTACAGAAAACTACAAGCCCAATTTTTGCCTTGACTAGGAACTCCTTCTGTGGTGATCCTCAAGTTCTGGGATGTGGTGGCAATCCTAGATATTCTCTGGTGCTCCTTGGGGTTCCGTGCTGTCAGTCTCCTATGTGAGCTTCAGTGCCTGTTCTTTCTGCGACATGTGTGATTGGGTTTAATGCCAGGCCTCATTCAGTCTCATAACAAAAGAAGACGTTTTTTCCAAATAGAGTCTCAGCCACTGGTGTGAAAGCCAAGAACCCAGCACACACTTCAGCCAATGAAGCCACCGCCACCATCATATCAATTCTGACTCACAAGGACTCTATGGGACACAGTAGAACTGCTTTGTAGGTTTTCCAAAGTGATGTAGAAGCTGGCTGCCTCACCTGTCTCCTGAAGAATGACTGGTAGGTTCAAACTGATGAGCACCAGCCAGCCAGAAGTACTGAGGATTAATGGCTTTATGCAAAATAACCTCTAATGGAACAATTAGATGAAAGGTGTAGATAAAAGGCCTCATTGTCTGCTGTGCTCATCAACATGTTGTTGTGCCATAAAGTCAGAACTGACCTACAGCTGTCTCACCACTGGTTTCAGAGGCAGTAAATAGTATAGGAGGAGATTGTTCATCTTTCTCCCACAGATTCGAACCACATGCCTTTGGGATTGCAGCACAATTTTTTACAGTGCATATACAACTGGCTCCCAGGGCTCCTCTAACAGAATGTGTTAACCAGCATGAACTAGGAAGTGTAAATGTACTTAGCTGGGAATGAAAGGTTGGAGGTTTGCGTTCTTCCAAACTTCCAAGAGAAAGCACTTAAGAGAAAGGACTGATGTTTTTCTTCTGAAAACTCAGGCACTGAAAATTCTATGGAGCATCATTTTACACGGATGCACAAATACCTCCGTGACTCAGAGTAGTCTTGACAATTGGGTCTTTTTATCCCAGAGCCATGATTTGCTTGATAACATATCCTGCCGCCCTTTTCTTATCTCATTTCCCCAGAGCTCTACTGGTTTTCCTAGACTTACCTCCCAAATAACTACTTACTCTAGAATCCTTATCTCAGGTCAGATTCCAAGGAACCAGCCAAAGACAGTTACAGCTATCTCCATTTCCCAGATGAGCAAATGAAGGCTCAGAGAGCTCAGAGAACTTGCCCTGTCTAACCCCAAGTGCTCTCTGACAATTCATTGCAATACTAAATTGTTTTCTTCAGTTTAGAGGAGAAAAGGCTCAAACTTTGTGCCCCATTGAAAACAGCCTTTGTGGTTGGAACAGGACTCGTAAGGAGACTGGGCCACGGCACAGCTGCTTAAAATGAGCTTTGGCATCAGGAGACCAGAACTTTCCTTCAGGAGATACCACTTAAGGGTCTATAGCTTAGGGAGTGAGTTATTTAAGCTCCCTGAGCATGAGTTTCCTCCTCTGTGAAGTGAGGTGCCACAATCCATCAGTTTATTGTACTGTAGCAGCTTGAATTTTACTCTGACATTGAAAGTTATGCCACCAGTATTTCATATACCAAGTGGATTGCCCTTGGTGGACAGGATTCAGAGGAACTTCCAGACTAAGACACATTTCCTAGGAATGCCTGGTGACTTATTCCTAAATTTAACAAATAGAAACATATGGATAACCTTATCTGCCTAACTTTGTTCTGAAAGAGAGGCTAAAGGCTATCCAAATAAACAATGGCCAAAACAAAGACAAGAGCAGGCCAATGACTGTGAGGATGGCACAGGACTGGACACTTCATTCTTTTGAAGAGAACCGCCATGATAGCAACTAGCAAAAGTGAGGTTACATTGGCTACCTCAAAGCAGGGGACTCCAAATTCAAGCACAGTAGTAACATGAGGTCCTGGGAGAAGAAAACATTACAAGGAGGGGCCACTGCCAGCCTTGGAGGTGTCTGTGGGCTGAGGTTTGATTCCTCATTCTGCCAGTCACAGCTATGAGTTCTGAGACAACTCACTCCCCTTCTGGAACCTTCCATTTGGTCTTGGTGAAGTGTGAAAGATGGACTTGAGAACATGAGGGTAAAGTGCTGAGCAGATGTCCCGATACAAGAGACAATGGTTCTTCCTTTCTTCTGTCCTAATGCTAAGAATTTGGGTTTAGCTGGGTTAATCTAAACCCTGAGGGGCATGTAAGTAGAGTTAGATTTCATTAAAGCTCTGGTTCCAGAGTACTCAAGAGTTCTGGTGGCTTAGTCCACAGGGAGTTGTGCCAATAACCCAAAGCTCATACTAAGGGATGGTGGTTCCAATCCACCAGCAGATCCTCAGGAGAAAGAAAATCCACGGAAAGGTCATCTGTGAGTTGGTTCCAAGTTGACAGCATGAGTCTGAGGCTTTTTGGGTTTTGCAGTCTGCTTATTTTCAGAGTTGTTTTGTTTCCTTTAAGCTGCCTGATATCCAGTTAGCATTCTGAATTGTGTGTTGGAACTTGCCTTGGAAAAGGGACACCAAAAATGAGCAGTTGGTGCCAAGATCTTTCTAGGATGGAGGCCATCTGAGCTGGAGGCCCCGCCACAGCCTCTGGCCAGAAACCTGCTACACTTCTTCCTAGAGAGAACCACATATGGTCCTTAAAGTTTCAGGTAGTTAGTCTTCCAAGAAGTTCTCAGGTGGCAGAGCGCACCTCCCTGTAGTATCGAGGCCCTTTACAGCGGAGCCCTGGGCTGGCAGCATCCCACCTGCTCCCCCTCCCCATTCTGTGTCCTGGATCTGCTGTGTGTGGGCACATCCTCGGACTCCCTGGCCCTTTGGCTCCCTGTTAGTATGGGCCAAAGACTAGAGATCAGACAAGAGTGAGGCCAAATATGTCATCCCCTGCTTGCATACTACAACTGACAGTGTCCCAACACTCAGATTCCCCTGTTCTCCCTGGCTTTGGGCAACCAAGCCCTCACTCTCTGACCCTTTATGTCCAAAGTAACAACAGCTTCTCCATGTTGATCTTGGGGTGCTGACCACCCTTTGCCAGTCTCGTCTGTGCAACTGGTCCTTTTGTTACACTCTGTTTCATAACTCTAGTTGAGTATTTCATCAGTTCCCTGCTGAGACCTAGGCACAGCTACCAAATATGGAGCCTTGTATAAAGTTTATTATTGCCACAACTAAGTTCACACACTATCATCATGATGTGCATCCGTCACAGTGTTGAGCTGAGCAGGTTACACAGCACATCTGCTATAAAGACGTTTGAAAATAAAGGAAAACCTGATTCATAGCAGCTGAAACAAAGTGGGAGTGTTAAGTGGGATCTTTTTCTCTCATATTAGAATGCATCAGAAAGGGGGATAATGACTAAGGATGAAAGAAGAAGAATTGATGCCTTCAAGTTATGGTTCTGAAGAAGAGTCTTGAACATACCGTAGACTGCCAAGAAAACAAATAGGTCCATCTTGGATAAAGTGAAAATTAAGTTTCTCCTTGGAGGCTAAGATTTTGAAGCTCTGGCTCACTAGTTTTGGCACATGGCCAGGAGGGAACAGTCCTTGGAGAAGGATTTCACGCTCAGAAGGGTAGAGGGACAGCACAGCAGAGGAAGACCCAGGATGAGACGGATTGACACAGTAACTGGGTTAGGTATGTTGGAGTCAGTGAGACTGGCTTAGGACAGGGAAGACTTCCGAGCTGCTGTATTATGAGTCACAGGTGACTTGACAGCACATAACTACAACAACAAATTAGAAATTCTAGAGAAAGGAAGTCATCAACATTGAGTTCAGTGATTTTGGGGTTGTTGTTGCTGTTGTTACTGTTGTTGTTGTTGTTGTTCTTGTTGTTAGGTACCATCGAGTCAAGTATGATGCATAGTGACCCTATGAACAAAAGATATGAACAGATCCTATTCTGTACCATCCTCACACTTCCTGACACACAAGAGTACATTGCAGCAGTCACCTTGTCAATCCACCTGGTTGAGGTTCTTCCTCTCTTTCACCAACCCTCCACCCTTCCCAATATCATGCCCTCTCTAAGAAATAGCACCTCCTAGCACTATCTCCAAAGTATGTGAGGTGAAGCCTCATCGTTCTTGCTTCCAAAGAGCACACCAGCTGGACTTTCTCTGAGACATATCTGTTTCCTTGGTGGTCCCTAGAATGTTCAGAGCTCTTATCCAACGCCACAGCTCTAAAGGCATCAATTCTTTTTCTGTCATCCTTATTCATTGTCCAGGTCTCTGATGCATAGCTAGTAACTGGAAAGACCATCGCCTGAGTCTGACATACCTTAGTCCTCAGGAATAGGTTTGAGGCCTTGAGCACCAATGAGTGTAGGCCAAATGAGCTCTGGGAGGATATCAAGAAAATTGTCCATGAAGAATGCAAAATATCATTACAAAGGCTAAAAAAGAAGAAAAGACCAAGACGGACATCAGATGAGACTCTGAGTATTGCATTAGAGCACCGAGAAACCAAAGCTAAAGGAAGAAACCAAGAAATCAAAGAGCTGAACATAAAATTTCAAAAGACAGTCCGGGACAACAAAGCAAGATACTATAATGTGCAGAGAGCTGAGTCAGAAAATCCAAAGGGCCGAACTCACTCAGCATTTCTTAAGCTGAAGGAATTGAAAAACAAATTCAAGCCATGTGTGGCAATATTTATGGATGCTTTGGGTAGAATGTTAAATGATCCAGAAAGTATCAAGAGAGAAGAGTCACTGTAACAGAAGGAATTCACTGGCAGAGAAGAATTTAATGAAATAACATATGAGCCTATGGTGATGAAGGAGGAAGTTCAAATTGCTCTGAAGAAATTGGCAAAAAACAAGGTTCCAGGAGTTGATGGCATACCAATTGACATATTTCAACAAACAGACACTGCCCTGGATGTGCTCACTAAGTTGTGCCAAGAAATCTGGAGGACAGCCAGCTGGCCGACAGACTGGAAAAGATCAATATTTGTTCCCATTCCAAAGAAAGGTGATGCAACAGAGTGCAGAAATTATCATT
>NW_006400248.1:544529-546005 GCF_000299155.1 Elephantulus edwardii | reverse complement strand
ATTTGTTCCCATTCCAAAGAAAGGTGATGCAACAGAGTGCAGAAATTATCATTAATATCACATGCAAGCAAGATTCTGCTGAAAATTATCCAAAAACGTTTGGAACAATATGTCAACAGAGAACTGCCAGATGTGCAGTCTGGATTTAGAAGAGGTCGTGGTCCAAGGATTATTATAGCTAATGGTAGATGAATCTTGGCAGAAATCAAAGAATACCAGAAGAATGTCTATCTGTGCTTCATTGACTATGCAAGGGCTTTTGACTGTGTGGATCACAAGCTGTGGCTGACTCTGAGAATACTGTGAATCCCAGAACATTTGATTCTGCTAATGCAAAACCTATACTTGGACCAAGAGGCAGTCATCAGAACAGAGCAAGGAGATACTACACGGTTCAAAATCAAGAAGGGTGTCCATCAGGGATGTATTCTGTCTACATACCTTTTCAATCTGTATGCAGGACAGATCATCCGAGACACTGGGCTGTACAAGGAGGAATGTGGCATCAGGATTGGTGGAAGAGTCATCAATAACCCGCATTATGCAGATGACACAATCTTGCTTGGTCAAACTGAGGAGGACCTGAAGCATTTGCTGCAGAAGGTCAAAGATTGCAGCCTCCTATATGGATTGAAGCTCAACATCAAGAAAACAAAGATTCTCATCACTGGGCCAACTGGCAGCATCAGTATGGATGATGAAGAGATTGAGATAGTTAACAGTTTTAGTTTACTTGGGTCCACAGTCAACACTCTTGGTAACAGTAGCCAGGAAATCAGGAGATGAATTGCATTGGAAAAGTCAGCTGTGAGGGACCTCTCAAGAGTACTGAAGTGCAACGACGTCAGGCTGGAGACTAAGGTGCGCCTGATCTAAGCTATAGTCTTCCCAGTTATGTGCTATGCCTCAGAGAGGTGGACAGTGAATAGGTTTGATAGAAAGAGAATTGATGGCTTTGAGCTGTGGTGCTGGAGAAGAGTGTTGAATATATTATTGACCGCTAGGAGAACAAACAGGTTTGTCCTGGAGAAAGTGAAGCCAGAATGCTCCTTGGAGTCAAGGATTCTGAAGCTTCAACTGAAATACTTTGGGCATGTTGCAAGGAGGGACTGGCCTTGGAGAGGGACATCATGTTTGGCAGAGTGGAGGGATGGCGCAGGAAAGGAAGACCTTCGATGAGATGGATTGATTCTGTGACTGGAGTGGTGGGAATAAGTGCATTTGAGATGGCTAGCCTGGCACAGGATAGAACGGCATTTAGGGCTCTTGTACATTGGGTCGCCTATGAGTCACATGCGACTGTTGTTGTTGTTGTTGTTATGTGCCATCAAATCGCTTGTGAGCAGGCGCACCTTAGTCTCCAGTCTGATGTCGTTACTCTTCAGTACTCTTGAGAGGTCCCTCACAGCCGACTTTCCCAATGTAATTTGTCTCTTGATTTCCTGGCTGCTGTTACCAAGAGTGTTGACTGTGGAG
>NW_006400248.1:526878-543999 GCF_000299155.1 Elephantulus edwardii | reverse complement strand
ATGCGTGTACCGTCAAATTGGATCTGACTGGTACAGGAGGCGACTGTTCCTCCTTCTTCAGCAGAGCATCTGGTGGATTTGAACCGTGCACTTCTGGGATTGCAGTGCAGTTTCCTGCCACTAGGCCACCAGAGCTCGCCAATTCCTTGATCTTCTGCAACAAGTACTTCAAATCCTTCTCACTCATCCTCATAATGCAGGTTATTGATGAATCTCCCTCCAATCCTGATACCAGACTCCTCTTCATAGAGCACATAGATTGAAAAGGTATGGAGATAGGATACATCTTTGATGCACTTGATACTCCTTTTCCAATTCCAAACCATGCGATGCTCCCCTGCTCCATTCACATAACAGCCTTCTTCTCCAGGTATAGGTTCTTTATGAGCACAGTCAAGTCCTCTAGGATTCCCATTCTCCTCAATATCAGGCACAACTTATCAGGATCCACACAGTCGAATGCCTTTGCATAGTCAATAAAGCACAAATAGACATTCTTCTGATATTCCTTACTTTGAGCCAGGATACATCTGACATCAACTATGATATCCCTGGTTCCCCTGCCTCTTCTAAATCCCACATAACCTTCTAGAAATTCCCTATGCAAGTACTGTTCCAGACATTTTTTAAATGAACTTTTGCAGTTTTTTTGTTTGCATGTGATATCAATGTTGTTGTCGTGGTGGTGGTTGTTAAGTGCCATGGAGTCACATATGAGACAAAACAACTCTATGAATGAAATTCTTGAACATGAAAAAATTTCATCTTTTCCCAAAGTTTATAGAGTTTCCAGAGGCAAGCTATATTGGAAGGAGATGCCCCTCCTCTTTCCAAACCTGTCTTAATTTGGAAGATCCACCAAACACTGTCCACCATGGGTAACCATTTTCATATTTGACAAATCAGTGTCAAAGTGTTTAATATCACAGCAACCATGAATTGCCTTTCTGCAGCAAATTGCCACACCACTGCTGTACTACCTTAAAGAATGTTAGACTGAAAACAATTAAAGCCATGCCTGGAGGAAGCAGGCCTGAGGACTCAAAAGTCTTTTAAAACAAAAGGTCAATACTAATCTGCTCATACTCAGTTTCTAGCAGCAGCCACACCCAAGTCTCAACAAAAAACCACCAAAATTTAGCAGAATCCAGCCAGCTGCTCCATTCATCTTCTCAGACTGAAAGCAGCTCCAGACTGGAGACCAAAACCCTTTTTAAACAGGAGGCCAAATCTAATCCACACACACTCAGTTTCTGGCAACAGCCATACCCAAGTCTCAACCAAAAACCAGAAAACAAACCTTAACAGAATCCTGCCAGTCACTGCATCCATCTCCCGAGACTGAAAGCAGAATCAGACTGGCAACCAAAATCCTTTTTAAACAGGTGGCCCAGTCTAATACACTCACACTCAATTTCTAGCAGCAGCCACACCCTAGTCTCAGTCTAAAACCAGACTGAAAGGAGCATCATAACAGTGACCTTTTTAAACAGAAGGCCAAATGTAATCTGCTCACACTCAGTTTCTAGCAGTGGCCACACCCAAGTCTCAAAAACCAGAAAACAAACCTTACCACAATGCGGCCAGACACTCCATTCATCTCCCAGACTGAAAGCAGCCCCAGACTGGCAACAAAAAGTCTATTGTTTGATAATTTCCACATTCCTTTGAATCACCCTTTTTGGGAATAGGAACAAATATGAACCTCTTCCAATCTGTTGGCCAGACTGCTTCCTCCAAATTTCCTGGCATAGACTGGTGAGTGCATCCAAGGTTGAATTTGTTAACTGAAACAAGTCAATTCATATACTGAAGGACTATGAGGAAGTTAACTTTTAACCCTTCTCAGGTAGAAGCCATAAAACCTCACAGGACTTTTGCCCTCTTTTAGAAAAACAGGACCATAAACCGCTCAGAAAAACAAGGCCATAAAACGGCTCACACACATCTGGGAGTACAGATAAGAGAAATTCCAGGAGTTGTTTTTCTGAACTTTACTCCCCCACTCCCCCCACCTTGCACCGACCCCGCTTGCCGTGCGCGCCAACTCGCTTTTAAATGTACCAATCAGATAGTTTTCCTCGCTTACCCGCACGCGACAAATTATTACCAATCAGAACTGCCTACCTCAGTGTATATTCAAATATACCAATCAGCAACCCTCCCTGTGTGTTAGCCCATGTTTGCACAAGTTATTGCCTTTATAAGCTGTATGTACCCTTAGCTCGGGGCTCAACTCCTCTGCCTCTGCGTAAGTCATGAGTTGTGCCCCAGTGCGCTAGATAGAATAAAACCTCATGCTGTTTGCATCAAAGACCGTCTCTCGTGAGTAATTAGTGCTGGTGTCCGATCTCATTGAGGTCCAGCTCTGCGGATCCAACAATACCATCAATTCCTAGGGCCTTATTTTTTTTGTCAGTGCCTACAATACAGCTTCCATTTCCTCTTTAATTACCATTGGCTCCTATTCATATGGTACTTCTTGAAATTTTTCAGTGTCAATTCTTTCTGGTACAGTGACTCTATATTCCCTCCATCTTCTTTTTATGTTTTCTTGGTCATTCACAGCCATAACATCTTTCCACATTGAGACACAAAACTTAAATTTGTTTTTCAGTTCTTCCAGCTTGAGAAATGCAGAATGAATTCTTCCCTTTTTATTTTCCAATTTCAGCTGTCTGCACATTCCCTTACAATATTTTGCTTTGTCCTCCCAAGCTGCCCTTAGAAACTGTCTATCTAGCTCTTTCATTTTAACATGTTTCCCTTTAGATTTGACTTCTTGATGCTCCAATACAATCTTTGGAGTCTTCTGTCAACCATTTTGGTTTTTTCTTTCTCTTCTGTTTTTGTAATGACCTTTTATTTTCCTCATGGATGATAATCCTTGTTATCATCCAACAACTCATCTGGTCTTCTATCATTGATGTTCAATGCCTTCAAACCTATTTTTAAGTTGACCGTGAAATTTTGATGGAATTGATTCAAGATCATATCTTGATTCCTGTGGACTTATTTTCATTTTCTTCAGCCTCAATTTGAACTTACATATGAGTAATTGATTATCTGACCCACAGTCTGACCCTGGCCTAGTTTTGACTGCTGATATTGAGCTTCTCCAGTGATTTCTTCCACAAATGTAGTCAATCTGATTCCTAGGCAGCACATCAGGTGAAATCCACATGTAAAGTTATCATTTGCATCTTTTAGAAAATTATTTGCAATGAATAAATCATTGTAAATACAAATTTCACTCATTCTATTTCCAGCCTCATTTCTATCACTAAGCCCATATTTTCCAACTACTATTCCTTCTTCATTGTTTCCTACTTTTGCATTCCAGTCACCAATTATAATTAACACATCCTGATTGCATATTCTGTCAATTTCAGACTGCAAAATTTGGTAAAAATTCTCAATTTTTTTCCTCTTTGACACTAGAAGTAGGAGCATATACTTGAATAATAGTCATGTTAAAGGGTCTTCCTTGTATGCATATGTATATTATCCTATCACTCACAACATTTTATTTCAGGATAGACTTGAAATTGACTTTTTGACTATGAATGCAACACCATTCTTCTTCTGGTTTTTATTCCCTGTGTAGTATATCCTATGATTATCTGATTCAAAGTGGCCGTAGCTGGTCCCTCACATTTCACTAATGCCTGGTATGTCGATATTCACATGTTCCATTTCATTTTTAACAATATCAAGTTTTCCAGCATTCAAGCTACAAACATTCCATGTACCAATTGTTTTGGATTTTTTTCTTATTTGTTTCTTTACATTTTTTTACAAAATTCAAATACATTGTTTTCAAGAACAAATTATTTTTATTTCCCTCATCCCCCCACCCAACAAATTGTACAACCCCACGATTAAGCCTCCCTTCACCTTGCTCATCCTCATTCCTCTGCTTCCAACCTCCCCCACCCCTCTTGGATCCTTTTCCTCATTCCACAATAATAATTTTATACAATATTTATCCTTACAGAACTGAATGAGATCCCTCAGCATAATGCTCTCCAGTCCCTCTCAAGTTAGGTAATAATTTACAAAGTTATTGCTCCTAAGTGGTGCTTAGTATTCAATTGTGTGAATATACTATAATTTTTCAATCTATTCATTTGTGGTTGGACATTTGGGCTGTTACCGTGTTCTTTTGGTGGTGAATAATGTTGCTATGAACATTGGTGTACAAATCTTTGCTTGTGCTTCAGTTCTCATTTTCTCAAGGAATATTCCAAGTAGTGGAATAGCTGGGTCATATGGAATGTCTATGTTCAGCTTTTTGATGAAGCGCCGAACTGCCTTCCATAATGGTTGTACCATTATACAATCCCACCAAAAAGTTTCTTTCTCACCACATCCTCTCCAACATTTCTTATTTGCTGCCCTGTGAAACTTTGCCACTGTTACTGGAGTGAGATGGCACCTCATTGTGGTTTAGATTTGCATCTCTCTTATTGCCAGTGATTTTGATAATTTCTTCATATTCCATGTACCAATTGTTAAACAATGTTTGTTATTGATTTTCCTCATTTCAACTAACTTCCAATTTGGGTTCTACCACTGCACTACTATAACTGTCCTCTTTGTTTAATATTCATGAGGTTATCAAAAGTCTTTTATTTAGGAAATAGATGGCCCATGTGGCACAAAATGGTTGCTTCAGCTCTAGGCATTCCATCTGTCTCAAGTCAGGAATAAGCTCTGCACAGGAAAAAAGGCTTATAGTTGACTCTCATTTTCAGGTTTGGTAGTTAGATGAATGGAAAGATAGATAACTGTCACCATGTCACTTTCTTCCAGGCAACAGAACAAAATGTTACCCATTCCTGTGTTATCCACACAAGTGCCAGCAGTTTCGAGTCCATCACAGGCTTGTGAAAAACTCTTCCCCAAGACTCACTTATACTCGTTAGTATTCTATTTCACCAAACATGATATTTTTCTCTAGTGATTGTTCCCTCCTAATGTCATGTCCAAGAACTTGGTGCAAACAGACCAGCTGCTTTAAGGGAGAAAGATGAATAACCTCTTGCTGTGTGATTAACTGCCTCTGAAAACCACTGGAGGATCAGTTATGAAGCTGTTCCAACTTGATGGTACACCACCACCACCACAATGCCATGTCCGAAGGGAGCTCTGTATATAGAGAATTGTGCTGTTAACCCAAAACTGGTGATTTTCTGCTAATTTGATTCCACCACAGACTTCTTAGGAGAAAGATGAACAATCTCATTCCATATGATTCTAAAAACATGCTGGAGGATCAGAGATGAGTCAATTTCAATTTGACAGCAATGAGTTTTGCTTTTAAAATGACATGTCCAGAGTAAATGTTAGAAAATGTTCTATTGTGATCCTTGAGGTCTTCATTGGCTAATATTTCAGAAATAAATTGGTAGGCCTTTCTTCCTATTTTACCTTTGTCTAATAGCTCCACTGAAACCTACCTACCATGGATGACCATTTTAAGTATGCTGACCATAGCTTCCTGTGTTACAGAACTCATAAAACACCGTGGTAAGCAAACTGGCAGACAGATGTAGGATGTTCGACCTAGACCTTTGTCCTGTGATCACCTTAGCTGCAAAGGAGAGAAAGCTTTGCTTATTTATACTCCCTTTAAATACTCAAAACTCAAATAAATTTGCTGAGTCAGAACCAACTCATAGCTAAGCCTCCAGTGAGTTTTTAAGCTCTGAATTGCATAGGAGGTGATTGCCCGTCTTACTCCTACAGACCAACTGACTACATCACCAATGTTTCCTGTACAGGGAGGTGAACAGTGGGTTTAAATACCTGGAAACTGTTTGAGGGTTAGAATATTCAGTATCGTTTTTCTCGTGCATCTAGCAATAAAATAGCATATAGTGTGCTGTGAGGAAAAGGTAAGACAGACAGCTTAGTGTGAAGTCAGCTTTCTCTCCATCTTGCTTACTGAAGCCAACAAGACTTGCTGTCCAAGGCAATAGAGGACCTTTGTAGGCCAGCAACTGTGCCTTGACCCTAGTATGCTGCCAAGACCCTAGGGTTCTGAATGTCTACTAGACCCATAAAGTCTCCTTAGAATAACGTCTATTTTCATGATAGAGCATACTCTATCTTATTGACACAGTAGTTTAGAGAGACTAGAGGAGGCTCTTCTGAATAGCCAATATAAGAGACCGAAAATGGGAAAACAACATCACTCCACCTCCAGCCCAAAAATGCTCTCATGCCCTTCCCCTCTCCTAAAAATCATCTAATGAGGAAGAAAAATTTTATTGCCAAACTTTTTCCCATGTATTGCCTTCCTTGTTTCTCTTCTAAACATCCAAGTGTACCACTTAGCTGTCCTATAAAATGATGCTAAACCTGTTGTTAGTTTCTTCTTTTCATTCATCTGTCTCTTCTCACTTTCTTGACAATGACAATGTATGGTGTGCAATCTTTTTTTTTTTTTCATTTAGTTGGATTTTTTTTTTTTATTAAACCAGGCAACCATGAGAAGGGAAATGAATACACCACACTAGCAAATTATCTCTTTGCTTCTGTTCTGTTCTTCTAAAGGGGTGGATAAAACATATCCCTAAATGGGCATAAACAGCTGCCAATCAATTGACTGAGCAAAATTCAAAAAGCTTTTCAAAGGAGCCTGTTGTTGGGCCTCAACCCACCCTCTCTGAGTCTTCAGCATAGTTCCAGGATAGAAAGGTTAATTCCATACTGAGTTTGAGGTATATAAAATATATCACACTTTTCTTAAACTGTTTTAGAGATGGTCACAGGATGGAATGACCTGAAAAACACTTTTCTACTTAATTTCAGAGCTTACATATATATTGATGGAAATATAGTTCACATATAGTCATTTCTACATCTTCATCCACATGACTTTAAGAGCTGACTAATAGATTTCCAACAGCCCTTGGGGACTTTTCAAAGAATTGGGTATTTTTTCTTCCTCAGAAAAGAGGGAGCTGCTTGTTTCTGGTAACAGACACAACTTGTCTGCCAAATGTCTTCAAGGGAGTCAGATATAGAAGCCAACAGTCTGAAGTAGCCAAGCCAAGATCAGGCACCATCTTCCATGAGGAAGAAAGCTTGTGGATATTTTCTACACCAAAGAGCTATTAAACCAAATCAAAACAAATAAAACCCCCTGCTTTTAACACGTTGCTGCAAATGATGGCAATATGTGTTTCTAAGCATGGTTGTCAATTTAAAAGGATGCGGCAATGTGTTAAATTAATTCTGACTCATAGCTATCCTTCATCACGTTTCTGTGATTGCAAATCTTAACAGAGGGAAACTGCCTCATCCTTCTTCTGAGGACCAGCTGGTGGACTGAAATTGCCTACCTTTCAGATCAAAGCCTGACAGGTAAAGCACTACACCACCAGAGTGCCTTAAGCCATATTAAATACCTACTATCAACAGGCTCATGGAGCAGAGATGTTCTATGGTGTTCACCTCTCATGCAAGAGAATTTTGTGACCATTTTGTCCAGTGAAGCTTATGTGTTGTTGTGATGCTCAATAGGTTTCAGAAGTGTTTCCCAATTAAGACAGACTAGGAAGAAAGACCTGTTGATCTCTTTATAAAAAGCAACCAGTGTAAACCCTATGACTCACAACATGGTGATGGTGCAGGACTGGGCAGCATGTGCTGTATTGTGTGCAGAGCTATAATGAGCTTCATGGCAGCCAGCAACAGCAACGACCTTTGCTCACAGTAAAGTTGGGGATGGGGAGCAAGGAAGTCAAGCAAAATAACTCATACAGGGACTCCTGCTTTAAGGAGATGCTGCTTTTCAGAGGTGCACAACTTTCTCTCTAAAAGACCAGTTAGTAAGTATTTCAGATTGGTAAATAGAAGATGAAGTTCAAGCTGCTCTGAAAGAATTGGCAAAAAAACAACGCTCTAGGAATTGATAGCATACAAACTGACATATTTAAACAAACAGATGCAGATGCTCTCACTAAATTGTGCCAAGAAATATGAAGGAAAACCACCTGACCAACTGACGAAAAGAGTTTTATATTTGTTCCCATTCCAAAGAAATGTGACCCGACAGTGCAGAAATTATAGAACAGTATCATTAATATCACATGCAAGCAAGATTCTGCTGAAAATTATCCAAGAATGACTGAATACATCACCAGAAAACTGCCAGATGTGCAGGCTGGGCTTAGAAGAGTCTGTGGTACTAGAGATATTATAGCTAAGGTTATATGGATCTTGGCTGAAAGCAGAGAGTACCAGAGCAATGTCTATCTGTGTTCATTGACTATGCAATATGTTTAACTGTGTGGATCACAACAAACTGTGGCTGACCTCTGAGAAGAATGGAAATCCCAGAATACTTGATTGTGCTTGTGTGAAATCTACACTTGGAACAGGAGGCAGTCAGAACAGAGCAAGGCGACAAGGGTGCATGCCAGGGATGTATTCCGCCTCCATACCTTTTCAATCTATATGTAGAACAGATCATCCGGGAAACTGGGCTCCATGAGAAGGAATGTGGTACCAGGATTGGAGGAAAATTCATCAACAACCTATGCTATGCCAATGACACAACCCTGCTTGTTGAAACACAGGAGGACCTGAAGCTTTTGTTGCAGAAAATCAAGGACTGCAGCCTTCAATGTGGATTGAAGCTCAATATCAAGAAAAGAGATTCTCGCCACTGAGCCTATTGACAGCACTATGTTAGATGATGAAGAGACTGAAATTGTTAACAGCTTTTGTTTGCTTGGCTCCACAATCCACTCTCTTGGTACCAGCATCCAGGAACTCAAGAGACAAATTGCATTGGGAAAGTTGGCTGTCTCCGGAGTACTGAAGAGCAATGACATCAGTCTGCAGACTAAGATGCACCTAATACAGGCCATAGTCTTCACAATTGCTTTACATTTGTCAGAGAGCTGGACAGTAACTAAGGATGACAGAAAGAGAATTCATGTCTTTGAACTGCAGTGCTGGAGAAGAATATTGAATCTACCATGGACTGCCAAGAGGACAAACAGCTTTGTACTAGATAGGGTGAAGTCAGCTGCTCCTTGGAGGCAAGGATTCTGAGTCTTCATCTGACATACTCTGACCATGTTGTAAGGAGGAACAGGTCCTTGGAGAGGAGCATCATGCTTGTGAGGGTGGAGGGACAGCATAAGAGAGGAAGACCCTCAATGAGATGGATTGAATCGGTGACTAGAGTAATGGGGATAGGTGTTTCAGAGACAGTAAAGTTGGCACAGGATAGAGCATGCTTCAGGCTGTTGTGCATAAGGTCATTATGAGTTGCAAGCAATTCAATGGCACATAACAACAACAACAGGCAAAAGATCTTTAGCAATTACTTAACTCTAGTGTAGTAGATTGAAAGCAGCCACAGACAACACACAAAGAAATGCATGTAGCTTTATGCCAATAAAATGTGATTTGTTGAGAGACCAACATGGTAGCACAGAAACCGACACAGACAGTAGGAATTTGAGTGAGAACTTTTATTAAAATAATTCATTTGGGAGCTGCAGGAGCAGTGAACCATGGCCCCAGAGGAAACCACCAGCTGATCTCTGGCCTGAAGCTGCCATCTGAGCCCCTAAGGGACCCACCCACCAGGAGCAAGCAGCCAGAACCCAGTGCAGCTGGGAGATGAGCCTGAAAGTTGGAATTTGAACCACCCAAAGGCCAGCTGAGTCCTGTCCAGAAGCCACCAGCCAAACTCCTGTGGGTCCCACCTTCCAAGAGCAAGCAAGTACTTTGGGGAACAAACTATTAGACCCTTGGCGTTGCAGGCCTTGGGCCCAAAAGGAAGCACAAATACTTATGTGCTTCTCAAAACACTGTTGTGGGATAATGAGAACATTTGAGAGCCATAAGAGCTGCAAGTATTGGTGAAGTGCAGCGAGCATCTGTGAGGTGCAGTGAGCTATATATAGCTGGGAGAAGGGAGCCACAGTGGGACCTCCTCACCAGGAGCAAGCAGGACAGTGGGAAATTGAGTGAAGTACTTAGGGGAGATCATGGCTGATTGCTGGACCAATTGTGGGACCACATCACCCTAAGCAGAAAGGAATGAGACAGCTGGAGGTAGACTGGGTTGGTAGACCCAGGTCTCAAGGGGAAAACAAAGGCTTACTGGTTTTCCATTCAAGCCTCCCCTATACCCCCCCCCGTGTGCATCTGCGTGGATGTCTCCACTCCCACACCCAGCACAAGTGTGCATCTGCACATACACCCACCCTGCATGCATCTGATCATGTGCCTCCCCAACCTTCTTCTGGAGTAATGACTTCAGATCAAGAACCAGCTATCACCTCAGGCACAAAAATCTCTACCATAGCAATGCCCCAAAAGAAGCAGACTACCTTACTTCCTACACAAGACCAAAGCAAGATATTACACCCCGCCCCCCCAAAAAATGACACAGTAGCAATGGATGGAACTTTCTGGCACAGAATTCAAAAGAACAATGATTGGATATTTTCACTGGGTGTAAAACAAACTTGAAGAATTACAGGACACCGCTAGCAAAAATCAGGAGAAGCTTTAAAAAACTATCCAAAACTATGCAGATAAAACTAATGAGGCATTAAAGGCACTGGAAAAACAAGAAACTATGATCTAAAATGTGAAGACAAGGTGTCAGACCCTGTCAACATGATGGAGGGACACATGAAGAGAATTGAATAGAAAGAACACAGAACCAGTAAAATAGAAGATAGAATTGTCACCACTGATCTGCTAGAGCAAAAAGCAGAATCAAAAAGGAAGGGAAAAGAAGAAAACCTAAGAATAATGTGGGACACCATCAAGAGAAATAACAGGCAAATCATCAGAATCCCAGAACAAGAAGCAAGTAAAGGCACTGAAGAAGTTGTGGAAGAATTACTAGAAGAAAACTTCCCAGGCATAATGGAGAAGGAGAGAATATGTATTCAAGAAGCTGAGCAAACACCATATAGAATAGACGCCAAAAGAAAAACCCTAAGGCATATCATAGTCAGATTCACCAGAATCAAAGATGAGGAGAGAATTCTGAAAGAAGCGAGGGAGAAACAAAGAGTAACCTATAAGGGAGAGCAGATAAGACTAAATGGTGATTTCTCAGTAGAAACTATGTGAACAAGAAGAAAGTGGAATGACATATATCAAACACTCAAAAAACACAGTCAACCAAGAATACTGTACCAAGCAAAATTGTACATCAAATATGAAGGAGAGATCAAGATATCCACCCCTAAAAAAAAACAAAAAAACCCCCAGATCCTAAGAGAGTCTGTAAAAACAAGACCAGCATGCATGAAACACTAAGAGATGACCTTCTTAGAGAAATGCCACAGGTAGCAGGATGGACCAAAGTAACTAGCAACAATATCAAAAAGAACTCAACAAAATAATAGAAATAAAACCTTGCCTCTCAATAATCACACTGAATGCAATTGTTTAAATGTACCACTGAAAAGAAAAAGAGTATCAGATTGGGTTAAAAAACCAAAATGCACCAATATATTATCTACAAGAGATACACCTGAAAAATGAAGATAAAGACTAAAAATACACCAATCAAATGGCAAGAACAAAAATCAATAGAATTATTAATATGTGATAAAATAAATTTCAATGCAAAAACCATTACAAAGGACAAGGATAGTCACTACATAATGCTTAAAGGGTCAATAGAAAAAGAGGACCTAACAATAATAAATATCTACACACCAAATGAAAGACCTGCAAAATGTATAAAACAAACATTAACCAAACTGAAAAAGGAAATAGATAACACTACTATGGTAGTTGCAGACTTCAATACACCACTCTCAAGAAAAGATAGAAGCATCAGAAAGAAACTCAGCAAAGATACTGAAGAATTAAACCACACTGTAAACCAACTTGTTCTCATAGATACTTATAGACTAATGCACCCCAAAAAGCACAGTATATCTTCTTTTCCAATGTTCATGGAATGTTCTCCAGAATAGATCACATTTTAGGTCACAAGGCAAGCATCAATAAATTAAAAACATTGAAATAATATAAAGCATCTTCTCAGACCACAATGTTACAAAATTAGAAATTAATAACAAGAAGATAAAGGAGGAAAAAAACCATGCATTTGGAAGGTGCACAACAGCTTACTTGAACATGACTGGGTAGTAGAAAAAATAAAAAATGAAATGAAAAAAAGTTTCTTGAAACAAATGACAATGAAAACAAGATTTACCAAAATCTCTGGGAAACAGCAACAGCAGTAATCAGAGGTCAAATTATAGCAATAAGAAAACACATCAAAAGGCAGGAAAAAAATGATCTTTGACTCTCTATCCCAACATCTCCAACAAATAGAAAAAGAACAGCAAGAAAACCCAACACCCTCAAAAAAAAAACACACACCAAAAAAACCCCACCTGAAATTATGAAAATTAGAGCAGAAATAAATGAAATAGAAAATGGAAAAACAATTGAAAGCATAAACAAAACTAGGAGATGGTTCTTTGAAAAGGTCAATAAATTGACAAACCACTAGCAAAACTAACAAAAGAAAAGAAGGAAAAGACACAAATAATCTGATGAAAAGGGCAACATCACGACAGAAACCAACTAAAATAAAAAGGCTAACACTGGAAAATCATTAAAAACTATATTGAAACAAATATGAAAACCTAGAGGAAATGGACAAATACTTAGAAATGTACAACCTACCTAAACTGACATTAACCAAAATTGAGCACCTGAATAGACCCATTGTTGTGTGCCATCGAGTCACTTGTGACTCATAGCAACCCTATGCACAAGAGCTCTCAATGCCATTCTATCCTGTGCCAATCTCGCCCTCTCAAACACACTCATTCCCACCACTCCAATCACAGAATCAATCCATTTCATTGAGGGTATTCCTCTCCTGTGCCATCCTTCCACTCTCCCAAACATGATCCTTCTCCAAGGACCAGTCTCTCCTGGCAACATGCCCAAAGTATGTCAGCTGAAGCTTCAGAATCCTTGACTCCAAGGAGCATTCCGGCTTCACCCTCTGCATGACAAACATGTTTGTTCTCCTAGCAGTCCATGGTATATTCAAAACTCCTCCAGAACCACAGCTCAAAGGCATCAATTCTCTTTCTGTCATCCCTTTTCAGTGTCCAACTCTCTGAATAGACCCATTACAAAAGAAGAAATTGAAAAGGTAATAAAATAACTTCCAGCCAAAAAAAGCCCTGGACCAGATGGTTATACAAATGAATTTTATCAAATATTCAGAGAAGATCTGTCACCAATTCTACATAAACTATTTCAGAAAATAGAAAAAGATGGTATACTTCTAGATTCATTCTATGAAGTAAATATATCCTGATACCAAAGCCAGGAAAGGACACCACCAATAGAAAACTATAGGCCAATATCTCTTATGAACATAGATGCAAAAAATCCTGAATAAAATCCTGGCCAATAGAATCCAATTATTCATTAAAAAGAATAATCATAATTCACCATGAACGAGTGGGATTCATAACAGGTATGCAAGGATGATTCAACTTAAGGAAAACAATTAAGGTAATTCATCAAATAAACACAGCAAAGAACAAGAACCATATGATCCTATCAATTGATGCAGAAAAAGCCTTTGACAAAATCCAATATCCTTTCGTGATTAAAATACTCAACAAAATGGGATTAGAAGGAATTTTTTTCAACATTGTGAAAAGTATATACCCAATCCCGAGAGCCAACATTCTTCTCAATGGAAAGAGATTAAAGGCATTTCCTTCAGGAACAGAAACTAGGCAAGGATGCCCACAATCACCTCTCTTACTCAATATTGTACTAGAAGTCTTAGCAATATCAATAAGACAAGAGAAGAAAATAAGAGGTATCCAAATTTGCAAAGAGGAGGTAAAACTATCTCTCTTTGCAGATGATATGATAGTATACTTAGAAAACCCTGAGACTCATCAAGGAAACTACTGGACAAAGTTGACCAATTCAGCAAAGTGGCAGGATACAAGATCAAAATACAAAAATCAGTTGGATTCCTCTTCAGTGATATAGAACATGCAGAGCTGGAGCTAAGAAAATCAATATCCTTTACAATAGCTAATCACAAGATTAAATACTTGGGAGTAAATTGAACCAGAAGCACAAAAGGATCAATTCAAAGAAAATTACCAAACATTACCACAATAAACAAAAAAAGACCAAAAGAAATTGAAGAATAGTCCTTGTTCATGGATAGGAAGAATCAATATTGTGAAAATGATAATACTACCAAAGGCAATTTACACATTCAAAGCGAACCCAATATAAATACCAATTCCATTCTTCAAAGAGATGGAAATAGCAATCTTCAATTTCATTTGGAATGTAAAGAAGCCCAAATAAGCAAAGCACTCCTTAAAAATAGAAACAAGGTAGGAGGCATCTCACTCCCTTATTTTGAATCCTACTACATTACCGTGGTGGTAAAGACAGTGTGGTACTGGTACAATAACAGACACATAGATCAATGGAATAGAATTCAGAATCCAAAAATCAGTCCATCTACCTACCTATGGTCAATCGATTTTTGACAAGGAAATTAAATCAGTTAAATGGGGAAATGACAGCCTTTTTAACAAATGGTGCTGACAAAATTGGAAAACTATCTGCAAAAAACTTAAGCAAGATCCACACCTCACTCTGTACACAAAAACCAACTCAAGGTGGATCATAGACCTAGGACTAAAACCAAGGACTATAAAGCTTATTTCAGAAAAGCTTGGAAGAACTCTGGAAGTCCTAATTCGAAAAATCTCCAACCAGGAGAGTACAAAACAGATTATTGTGACCTTCCAAGAATCAAATCCCTATGTACAGCCAAAAACTTCTCCAACAGGGTAAAAAGGGAAGCCACAGACTGGGGAAAAAATCTTGAATTTATAAAATACTTGAGCACCACAAGATAAAGGTAAAGAACCCAATTGAAAAATGGGCACAGCACATGAACAGACACTTCACCAAAGAAGACATTCAGATAGCAAACAAGCACATGAAGACATGTTCAAAATCCCTACCTCTAAGAGAAATGCAAATCAAAACAATTATGAGATATCATCTCACGCCAGTAAGAATAGCAAAATTTAACAGAACAGCAAGCAACAAATGCTGGCAAGGTTGTTGAGAATCTAGAACCCTTATTCACTGTTGGTGGTAGTGTGAAATGGTGCAACCACTATGGAAAGCAGTATGGCACTTTCTCAAAAAGTTTCAAAGAGAAATACCACTTGACCCAGAAATTCCATTACTGGGAATATACCCCAAAGAGACCATAACTGTCACCCAAGCAGATATATGCACACCCATGTTTATTGTGGCTTTGTTCACAATAGCAAAGAGCTGGAAACAACCTAAGTGCCCATCAACAAATGAATGGATAGAGAAGCTGTGGTATATTCACACATTGGAATACTATGCTGCTTTGAAAAACAAAGAACTCATGAAATACTATACAAAATTAGTGACCCTGGAGTACATCATGTTGAGTGAAATATCTCAGTCACAAAAGAACAAATCCTGCATGATGCCACTGTTGTAAAATGGGACTGACCTCAGGTTTGAGGGGAGACTGAAAAAGATGGAATAAATTATGTGTCCTGTATTGAAACAGATGAGGGAGAGAACTGTTTAAAAGGGATAGATGATTAGGTATTATTGTCATGACAGAAGTCCAGAATGAATGCTGTATAGTGAAGTGGACTTGGGGGAGGGATTGTATAACAATGAAAGAATTTTTCTTTTATTTTTCAAAGAGAAGAGCAAAATGGGAGTTAGGGGTGGGTAGGGAGAAAAGTGAAATAATGAATGAATGGAAATTCAAAGTCTCTGTAAACTTTCATTAAAATTAATTAAAACAATAAAACAACCTATACCTTATTGTGTGCCTGGAAAAAAAAGTGATTTGTCAGAATAGTATAAGATTGTCATTTCAGCCTGACACTACCCACTGCTCTCTTGACTCTCACCATTGCCCGACTGTTCTCTGTTCATGTCCTTTCTGGGGTTGTTGAGGCTTCTATACAGGCCTCACCTCCACAACTTCTTCCAGAGCCTGCTCTCGTTGGCCTCATGTGAAGACAGGGTCCATGGATCCCATTCTATGAGTCACATATGCTTTTAAGACAGACATCAGCAGAAAGAGGAATGTGGGATGTAGGGCCTACCAAGAGGGTAACAGAAAGCCTTGTGTGCTTCCTAGTGTCCTGGATGCAAAGACCATGATTTCTGGGGAAGAAAATCTAGACAACGAATACCTTTTACTGGGGATCTAGGAAAATTCTATAAGGCATCTGCAGAACTAGCCTTAGATGAGTATAGAGCGATATTGAAATGTGGCTGCTATGTCACTGTGCAAACCTTTTTTGGACCTGGGACATTAAGGATCAGAGTTAGTTTTATGCAAAGATTCTTTAAGTTCAGTCCAAATGTCTTACCTCCCAAATTGTCCTGGGGAAGTCACACACCTGTCTTCAGCGATGCTGCCACAGAGCTACAAGGTGATAAATACTATGAACCCAAGACTTGGGGCTTTGATTTCACTGGTGTTGTAGAGAACATTTCAAAAGTATCAGAGCAAACTGTTCTTCTGCATCTCTCTGTTTGCATCCCCATAGGAATGGACCTCCATCATGAGCAATGGAAGGAAATAGCCACAATGGTAAAGGAACAGAAGCTTTATATATTCTTAGACATGGCCTACCAAGGTTTTGCCAGTGGAGATTGGAACAGGCATGGCGAGGCTGTAGCTGGTTCTTCAAAAGGATTAACAGAAGTGACGAATCACTGGAAAACCTAACACAAGAAAAGAGAGAGAAGACACAAATAATGCAAATAAAACATGAATGAAGTCACAAAATGACAAAATAGGACTGACATGGGGGTTGGGGGAAACTAACAAAAGAGGAGATAAATAAAGAATACTCCATTGGAACAGATGAAGAAAAAACTGTTTAAAAGGAATATATGATTAGGCATTATATATACGGTAACAGTCCAGGATAAAAAGTACATTGAAAAGAAGATGGGGGAAGGGAGAGAGGGAGGTAATTGTACAACAATGAACAAATTAATAATAATAATAATAATTCCAAGACT